>NC_064817.1:51194569-51456234 GCF_023721935.1 Panthera uncia
TAGTTTATTTAATTTATTATTTAATTTAATTTAATTTAATTTTATTTATTTTATTATTTTACTTTAGTTTATTTAATTTATTATTTAATTTAATTTAATTTAATTTTATTTTACTTTATTTATTTTATTTATTTCATTATTTTACTTTAGTTTATTTAATTTATTATTTAATTTAATTTAATTTAATTTTATTTATTTTATTATTTTACTTTAGTTTATTTAATTTATTATTTAATTTAATTTAATTTAATTTTATTTTATTTTATTTTTAAAATATAATTTATTGTAAAATTGGCTAACATATAGTGTGTCCAGTGATCTCTCACTTTTGGGGATAGATTCCTGTGATTTATCGCTTCTATATAACACCCAGTGCCCATCCCAACAAGTGCCCTCCTCAAAGCCCATCACCCATTTTACCCTTTCCCTTAACCCCCCCCATCAACCCTCAGCTTGTTCTCTGTAGTTGAGTCTCTTATGTTTTCCCTCCCTTCCTCACTGTTTGTAGCTATTTTTCCCCTTCCTTTCCCCCATGGCCTTCTGTTAAGTTTCTCAAGATCCACATATGAGTGAAAACATATGGTATCTTTCTCTGTATGACTTATTTCACTTAGCATAATATCCCCCAGTTCCATCTATGTCTCTGCAAATGGCATGATTTCAGTATTTCTCATTGCCAAGTAGTATTCTATTATATATATAAATGACATCTTCTTTACCCATTCACTAGTTGATGGACATTTAGGCTCTTTCCATAATTTGGCTATTGTTGAAAGTGCTGCTATAAACATTGGGGTACATGTGCCTCTATGAATCAGCACTCCTGTATCCTTTGGATAAATTCCTATTAGTGCTATTGCTGGTCATAGGGTAGTTCCATTTTTAATTTTTTGAGTAACCTCCATATTGTTTTCCATAGCATCTGCACCAGTTTGCATTCCCACCAACAGTGCAAGAGGGTTCCCGTTTCTCCGCATCTGCGCCAGCATCTGTTGTTTCCTGAGTTGTTAATTTTAGCCACTCTGAGAGGTTTGAGGTGGTATTTCAGTGTGGTTTTGATTTGTATTTCCCTGATGATAAGTGACGTTGAGCATTTTTTCCTGTGTCTGTTGGCCATTTGGATGTTTTCCTTGGAAAAGTGTCTATTCATACCTTCTGCCCATTTCTTCACTGGATTATTTGTCTTTCAGGTGTTGAGTTTTGTAAATTCTTTATAGATTTTGGATACTAACCCTTTATCTGATATGTCATTTGCAAATATCTTTTCCCATTATGTCTGTTGACTTTTAGGTTTGGTGATTGTTTCCTTTGCAGTGCAGAAGCTTTTTATCTTGATGAGGTCCCAATAGTTCATTTGTGTTTTTAATTCCCTTGCCCTTGGAGACAGACGTGTCAAACAAGAAATTGCTGTGGCTGAAATCAAAGAGGTTGTTACCTGTTTTATCTTCTAGGGTTTTGATGGTTTCCTGTGTCACATTTAGGTCTTTCATCCGTTTTGAGCTTGTTTTTGTGTATGGTGTAAGAAAGTGGTCTAGATTCATTCTTCTGCACGTTGTTGTCCAGTTCTCCCAGCACCACTTGTTAGAGACTCTTTTTACCATTTCCTGCTTTCTCAAAGATTAGTTGGCTGTACATTTGTGGGTCCAATTCTGGGTTCTCTATTCTATTCCATTGGTCTATGTGTCCGTTTTTGTGCCAATACCATACTGTCTTGATGATTACAGCTTTGTAGTAGAGACTAAAGTCTGGGATGGTGATGCCCCCCCGCTTTGGTTTTCTTTTTCAACATTACGTTGGCTATTCCTGGTCTTTTGTAGTTCCATAAAAATTTTAGGATTGTTTGTTATAGCTTTGAGAAGAATGCCAGTGCAATTTTGATTGGTATTGCGTTTAATGTGTAGATTATTTTGGGTAGTATTGACATTTTTAACAATATTTATTCTTCCAATCCATGAGCATGGAATGTTTTTCCATTTTGTTGTATCATCTTCAGTTTCCTTCATAAGTTTTCTATAGTTTTCAGCATACAGATCTTTTACATCTTTGGTTAGGTTTATTCCTAGGTATTTTAGGATTCTTGGGGAAATTGTAAAGGGGATTGATTTCTTGATTTATCTTTCTGTTGCTTCATTATTGGTGTATAGAAATGCAACCGATTTCTGTACATTGATTTTGTACTCTGCAACTTTGCTGAATTCATGTATCAGTTCTAGCAGACTTTGGGTGGAGTCTTTCAGATTTTCCATGTAAAGTATCATGTTGTATGTGAAAAGTGAAAGTTTGACTTCTTCTTTGCCAATTTTGATGCCTTTTATTTCATTTTGTTGTCTGATTGCTGATGATAGGACTTAGAACACTATGTTAAACAACACTGGTGAGAGTGGACACTCCCGTCATGGTCCGGATCTCAGGGGGAAAGCTCTCAGCCTTTCCCCATTGAGGGTGATATTAGCGGTGATATTTTCATATATGAATTTTATGATGTTTATGTATGCTCCTTCTATCCAGAATTTCACGAGGGTTTTTCATCAAGAAAGGGTGCTGTACTTTGTCAAATGTTTTTTCTGCCTCTATTGACAGGATCATATGGTTCTTATCCTTTCTTTTATCAATATTATGTATCACACTGATTAATTGTGAATATTGAACCATCACTGCAGCCCAGGAATGAATCTCATTTGATCATGGTGAATAATTCTTTTTATATGCTGTTGAATTGGATTTGCTAGTATCTTGTTGAGAATTTTGCATCCATGTTCGTCAGAGATATTGGCCTGTAATTCTTTTTTTTGTGGGGTGGCATCCTCTCTGCTTTGGACAGGTCAATGTTGTACTCCATTAAAGTCTTGTAATTAATTCTTGACTCTACATTCATGAAAGTCGTCCTATAATTAGTTCTTGACTCTACATTTATGAAAGTCATTGGAACATTGGAGCTCATCCTGAGAAAGTTGAAGCACAACTTAAGCTATGGCTTTGATAGAAAAGCTGAATAAATGAAAATATCTTATTCTTGAAAAGACAAAACCCATACATAGTTTATCACCTTCAAACTCTGAAGGTTTAATATATGGGAAAAAGATTGGATATTCTTCATGTTTCCTAAATGTATATCTGGGAAGAGTGAGGCAGATTCTATGAAAGATAATAAGTGAGAATTAAGCCAAGAAGAAACCTTGAGTGATCCTATCCTTTTTAAACTTTCTTTGAAGTGGCAAGGGTACATGTAACAGTCAAAATCTTACAGCCTCCATATACTAGCCTGTGCCCTGTAAAGAGCTTACAGAACTAGAAAAATTAATTTCACAGTGAGTTTAGAGTAGGTTTGAGAATTAAGAGCAAATGTGTCCCAGCTCTCATTAGAGATAGCACAGCATCTACCCTCCAGGCACCTTATAACTTTCTGAACGTTTCTTCCATGCCCACAGCCCTGTTCCAAATTCTTCAAGAGAAAGAGCATCATGATTTTCCATCAACTGATATTTTTTCACTTCTTTAAACTTACAAATTCCACTCAAAATAGGGGAGAAGGTACTTTGAATGAGCTTTTCAATCCCGAAATACTGGGGTATCTGTCCAATATTCACTTGAAGCAATTCCAACAGCCTGCTCTCTTTTCTTTGAATGCCTTATTTTCCTATGTCAACCCTTGTCCCTCCCCTGGGAGGCAGTGTTGTGCAGTGCAAAGAGCAAAGAAAGGCTTTGGATCTTATCATAGTGAGAATCAAATTTCAGCTCAGTCTCCCTCTGACCATACAACTTTGGCTAAATAACTTCACTTTTGGGATTTTTAGATGCTACATATGTAAAATGTAAATAATAACATTCATAATACAAGACTGCTGTAAGGACTAAATAAGACAGAGTATATAAAGAACTTAGCACAATGCTTGAGAAGTAGGCATAACTTAATTATTTTTATTAATACAATTACCTCCAACTTTTCCTTTAAATTTTGGACTTCAGTTCCTTGACTCACCATAGGAATTCCCTTAGCATTTATGTCTATATGAACTTGTTACCTTTATTTGGGTCTTAGTATGGTTGTTTGCTTGTCTACTCTAGAGAAACTCCATGCCATCCTAAAAATACACCATTGTGGCATAGTCAACTGGGTCAGGGAGAACTGTGTTCTCCCTAAACCATTCTGGGTCAGTGTAAAGACAGATTGCCTATTAAGTCTGGTTTTGCTCAAGAAAGCCTGGAGTCAAGGTCTACTTTAAGCATGTGAGGAAAATATTTCATGGAATCCAACACTCTAAGCTTTATCTTAACATCCAGAAGGAGTCAGCCAGCAATTATGGTGGGTTGATGTCCTTGTTTTAAAGGGGTGTTCACCAGGAGATGGACAATAGAAGGGACTAAAATGGACTAAAAAGCCACCCCTCCCATCTAGATGTTCCAGAATATCTCTCTCAAAATCATAACTGTCCACTGAGGAAATGGCAGGATAAACGTACCATATGTTTTCTCTCTGAACATCATTCTGGCCATAATAAAAAATATAAGCAGGTGCCTTGGGAGATGGGTACCAAAGCACCAAGTGAAACTCCAATGTTGTACACTTTAAAGTTGCGAAGTGATTATATCTTAAAGGTTCTCACCAAAAAAAAGGTTGTTATGTGAATTGATGTGCTAAATAACTCTATTTTGATAATTATCTTACAATATATACATATATGAAGTTATCACATTGTAACACCTTAAATTTATACAATTTATACAATGTTATATTTCAATTACATCTTATAAAGCTGAATTTTTTTTAAAAAAAGGCTTGTGGCTTAGTACATGATTATGAGGTCAGCTCTTATCTTCAGCTGCTGGAGAGACTCTACCACTGACAGAACAGACTACTCAAAGCCAACTGACCATGATGTAGAAAAGCAGAGCTCATGGAGGCCCAAGACCTCAACTGAACATGAGAGGAAAATTGTGGTTATCACAGAACTACAGGATGGAAAATGAGAGTGAGGGTAAGATAGGCAGGAGAATTTTTTTAAGGATTTGATGATGTCCAACATGAAATAAATAGGACTCAGCAACACACAGAGCATGGACATCCATCACTAGCCTGCATTACCAGGAGTAAGGGAAAGTAAGAAAAATTAAAAGAGGGTCTCTGGGAGCAGAGGCATCTGGCTGACCCTAGAGACAGAAAGATAGCACCAGGGGCTAATCAGATCGGTAAATGGTTTTAAGACAGGAAAGATTAAAATTTCATGATATGGCAGGAAGGATCCAAAAAAAATTCTTGGAGCACCTGGGTGGCTCAGTCAGTTAAGCATCCGACTTTGGTTCAGGTCATGATCTCGCGGTTCTCAAGTTCGAGCCCCACATTGTGCTCTGTACTGATACATCAGAGCCTGGAGGATGCTTCAGATTCTGTATCTCCCTCTCTTTCTGCCCCTCCCCTGTTCTTTCTCTCTCTCTCAAAAATAAATAAAAACATTAAAAAAATAATTCTTAGCACACTCAAATGATAGATTTAAACTCACAAAATGGAGCATCACAGAGAGACGTATTACCATTTCTACACTTGTATAAGGATTATAAAATGGTTGAGGACAAACAACAGCAAGACATAGAAATATCAACGTAGTGCAGTTCAATATGCCAGAATACAAATGATATGAATGTCCAGAAAACTAATTTTGTCAAATTTAGGATGCCCTAAAAGAAACATAATGTCCAAAGTAGGAAAGGAATAATTTTACCTAATAAAAAATTTTAATGTTTATGTGTGTGTGTGTGTGTGTGAGAGAGAGAGAGAGAGAGAGAGAGACCGAGAGACAGAGAGAGAGAGAGAGAGAGAGAGAGAGAGAGAATCTGAAGCAGGCTCAAGGATCTTAGCTGTTAACACAGAGCCTGATGCAGGGATTGAACTCACAAACTGTGAGATATGACCTGAGCTGAAGTCAGACACTTAACCAACTGAGCCACCCAGGTGCCCCACTTAATACAATTTTAGGTCTCATAATTTAACAGTCTCAATGATAATTTGAAGAATGTTCAGAGAGGAAAAGATAGAGTGATGAGGGTGATGGAAATCATATCATGAGGAAAAGCTGCAAAAACTAAAACTATTTCGACTGGAAAAGACTTAGTAGGAAGAAATAATAGTCATTTTTGATAACTATTTGAGCAGTAGCATGAAAGAGAGATATGCTGTATATAGGTTTAAATGATAGAACTAAGATCACAAGGTACAAGAAGGAGATGGGGTCAATCTAAATAACAAGTTGTCCCCAAAGATGATAAGTTCTCTGCCACATTCAGAGATACAGGCTGAGTAAACTTCCTTTTCGATCTTTGAGATTAGATCAGATTAAATTTTAAGTGATTTCTAGAGCCCCCAAACAAAGTAGAATTTGTGCAAGAAGGCTGAATGGGAAGCATTGCACCTTGTCCCTTTAACAAAATATATAGAGGTCATATCTGGGTACAGGACCTTCTTGAAACCTTAGGGACATAATCACAGAATAATCAAATTATGATATTATCAAATTTTTCTTATATGCATATTTGTTGTATAGATCAATAATGTCCAAAATAAATATGATACAAGTTAAACATGTAAATTCAAATTTTTTATAGCCACCTTTAGAATAGTTGCCAGGTGGGGCAGGTACAGGGTGGGGAAAATGGGTGAACAGGTATAAATTTATCTTTAAAAATCAATACTAAGAAAAACTACATTGCAAAAAGTTAAGTACATGCTGCCATTTATTGAAATTACTTTTTTACAGCCTAGTCAACATTTATTGTGAGTTCTGCCTAGACACATCTATTTAATTTTACTTTTTAATTTATTCTTAATTTATTTATTTTCGTTCAAGTTAGTTAACCTACAGTCTAGTATTGACCTCTACTACAGTCAGAAGTAGAACCCGGTGACCCATCAAGTACATATAACACTCAGTGTTGATTCCAACAAGTGCTCTTCTTTTTTTTTTTTTTTTTTTTAAATTTTTTTTCAACGTTTTTTATTTATTTTTGGGACAGAGAGAGACAGAGCATGAACGGGGGAGGGGCAGAGAGAGAGGGAGACACAGAATCGGAAACAGGCTCCAGGCTCCGAGCCATCAGCCCAGAGCCTGACGCGGGGCTCGAACTCACAGACCACGAGATCGTGACCTGGCTGAAGTCGGACGCCCAACCGACTGCGCCACCCAGGCGCCCCCCAACAAGTGCTCTTCTTAATGCCCCTCACACATATAGTCCATCCCACCACCCATCTCCCCTCAAAAACCCTCAGTTTGTTCTCTGTATTTAAGAGTCTCTTATGTTTTGCCTTCCCTCTCTGTTTTTATCTTATTTTTCCTTCCATTTTGAATTCTTAAACAATAAAACAATACTATAAAATTATGATAGAATTATAGATGGACAAAGAAATGAGTGAATACAAATGATAGAGCAAGTACAGTAAAATGTTAAATGGCAGAATCTAGATGATGGATATGTGGATATTCCCTGTACAATTCTTCAACTTTTCTGTATGTTTGAAAATTTTTATAATAAAATGCTGGAAAAAATTTAAAAAGCGGAAAGAAATAACAGAAACTTACTTTAATAACAATGTATTTTATGTAACAAATATATAAAAATATTACCACTACAACATAAAATCAAACCAAATATTATTAATAAGATACTCTTATCTTTTTTAATATTTTTCTTCAAAATCTGATTTGTATTTTACAATTGCAGCACATTTCAATTAATAGAAGACATATTTCAAGTGTTCAATAGTCATATGTGGCTATTGTATTAAATAACAAAAAGTCCCTTTTTTAATGTTTATTTATTTTTGAGAGAGAGAGAGAGAGAGAGAGAGAGAGAGATCAAGTATGGGAGGGACAGAGAGAGAACTCCCTCTCAGAATCCAAAGTAGGCTCCAGGCTCCTAGGTGTCAGCACAGAGACTGATGCAGGGCTCGAACTCACAAACCACGAGATCATGAATCAGAGCCTAAGTCGGATGCTCAACCGACTGAGCCACCCAAGCGCTCCAACAAAAAATCTTGAGTAGCAAGACTGTACACTCACCTGTACAGAAATGTTAGAACCTCAAAGAAAATGTACAAACGTGGTATTATTATGTGTAAAACGCAAGTCCTTGTTGGACAACCTTGTTTTTTGTTTGCTCCTGATAGCCCTTTACTTCCACTGTATATAAGTGATTTTCAAATTTTCTGAACCACAGCTCACAGTTAGAAAATTTTTTTATGTAGGGCATACACACAGACACACATACTGACAATAATAGTTTCATGAAAGAATATTAATCTTTACTATATGTGAGACCCTCTAATCTTTTATTTTTCTTTTTTATTATAACCAATTTTATCTCTTTTTACCCTAACCTATTTTTGTTAACTTCTGGACATGATCCCAAAAAGTGGTTTCACAACACACTAATCCCTAAGATATCAACTGGAAATGCATAAAAAAGTGGTTAAGGAGAGCAAGAAAGGGAGATTCCTGCTAAAAACAGAACTGCCTAAAGCCACAAATGAGTAGTATGTTAGCACTCTGGTCAATAATATGCTTGTGCCCAAGATAATACATGAAAAGTGCTTAGTAAAGTTTGTGCAAATAGCACGCAGCAGCAATTAAATAAATGATAGTTTTACTTCACGTTAACTTCCCAGTAGCTCCTATGTAAGTGACCCTAGTGTAACTTATGGGGAT
The DNA here is from genome assembly GCF_023721935.1 of Panthera uncia. Lineage (NCBI taxonomy): Eukaryota > Metazoa > Chordata > Mammalia > Carnivora > Felidae > Panthera > Panthera uncia. The sequence goes on from NC_064817.1 coordinate 51,203,263, forward strand.
AGGAGCTGAATAGTCCTGACTTCAAATGTCTCAACCTGGGTGTCTATGCATGTAGGGAAATTCATGGATGTGGGCATTACCTCAGCATCCTCATACCATGAGACAGAAGTAAGGTCAAATGTACATAATAATTATATCCCCATTTTCTTTAAAGTTTCCACAACATTAAAAATAGTGGAACACAGTTTAGTATTGAAAGCAAGTTAGTTCTGGGGCACCTGGGTGGCTCAGTTGGTTAAGTGTCCAGCTCTTGGTTGCAGCTCATGATCTCGTGGTTTGTGAGTTCAAGCCCCAGGTTGAGCTCTGTACTGAGAGCACAGAGCCTGTTTAAGGTTCTCTGTCTCTCTCTGTCTCTGTTTCTCTGTCTCTCTCATCTCAAAAATAAATAACTAAACATAAGAAATAAAGATTAGTTCTGAAAGCATAGTAGACAAATGGCATGGTTTGAAGTACACTGGCAAGTCCACTCACCAAGAATCTTCCTCCATTCATACTACAGGGTCAAAAATTCACCAGTATAGAATTAATCCTTTGGAGCTTAGTTTCCCAAAATTGCATACTAAAATGCAAGGGTTAAATACTGGGCCTTGAATTCTCATCTGATAAGCCCTTTGTATATACTGTATGGTACATAGAGATCAAGGCAGGTCACTAGGATGAGACATAGCATGAGCCTCAGTTTTGGAAGGGGAATATGGTAGATAGGAATAGAAAAAGTATTCAAGAATAAAGTTATTATTTATTTGCATTTTTCTTCTCAACATGTTTCATGCTTTCCACACTCACACTCATATACTAGTTATTCTTAGGTTGGTCTATGATAGAATCTGGTGTAGAACATTGCTCCTTTACTGAAACACATGAGCACTTGTGCACACATGCATGCACACACATGCACATGTGCACACACACTATACTATTCTTATCTTACTACTTAAGTACACTTAGCTACCCTGCTATGTCCTCTCCCCTTCATCCCTCCTATTCTACCTCTAAAAGTTTAACTATCCTTCAAAACAAAACAAAACAAACCTCATCCATTACATCTCCCCACGCAGACCACCAGTATACTGTTTTTACCTTCTCCTCTTGAAACTTTTTTTAACTCTTAGAATTTGTTACATACAATTCCACACTCAATTCTCTGCTGACTGTTGCACTGACCACATTCCCATTTCTGTCTATTGGCTCATCTCCTCTGCTAGGTAAGAAACTCCTTGGGAATAGTAGTGGTGTCTGATTCCTCTCTGTCTCTCATAATACTGTGAGAAAGCTTATTCCTATAACTTAAGCCTTAAAAATGTTGATCCTTACTTCTCCCCAATCTTTTGCCCCATAGGTACTCCCAAGTATAGCGTCTGAAAAAACCAAACATTTGAGGACCCCAAAATCCTCCCTTCATGGATTAAAGAAAACTCAGGCTTAGGATATACACAAAGTACCATGAAAAGAAAAAAATCCAACTAATACATGCCTTTTGTATACTCCTTAGCATAGATACCTATACCCTAGTGGTTTTGAGTGTTTGAGTCAGATTGTCTATGCTAGAAGTGTGAGTCAACCACCATCCAGATCTGTGACTTTGGCCAAGTTACTCATTATCACTAAAATTCACATTTCTTATCTGTAACGAGGGGATAATTGTGAGAATTAAATTATGTAGCACTTGTCATGTTTCTGAGACTACATTCCCAGTAACTATAGACAGCATTAGACCTGTTGTCAATGTCACAGTTTGTAAAGACATCAGCTGCCTACACTTTTAGAGCATATATCAGCCTTCCTGACTGGTGCACCCTCTCCAGAAGACTTACTTCTTTGTAAATCCCAGTATTACTTTAAATGAATTTCTCCTATCTACTGCTGGTCTCATTCTAGTACACAAATATGTGTCACTTTTCAAACAGTCTTGGCACAAACAGAACTCTGTGGAGTATGTATAAGGGGTCATCCCCATTGTTCCCCAAGTCACTAACACACACCTTTCAATACACCACTTGTGTACAAAACAGAGGCCGAGAGAGAGAGAGGGCTACAAAAGTCCATGCAGGATCTACCCTTGTCAACAAGGAGTTAGGAGCTTCATTTCTCTACTTTAAATGGGTGAAGTACCATGGCTTATGTTTCTAGAAGATAGGACAAAACTAGATGGAGCTTCAGAAAGAATTTACTGAACTCATTAGGAAATAATTCTTCCTAATTATTCTGGGGTTGTGGGCTCATAGTTTATTTAGCTAAACTGAATGCATTCCTAGGAGGAAACAGGTTTGCTTACTTTCTACCAATGTTTAAAATTATAAAATTTGGGGACTAAAAAGGACCCTAGAGTTGAAGAAGCCAAGATCCAGAGAAAAAGGACTTTCTCTAGTTTAGAGTCAATTTGTTGTAAAATTGGGAGGGAAAGTGAAATCTTTTTAGACTAAACTGAATATTTATTTCACTTTATTATACTATAAAACTTATAAAGCATACCTCTCCACAGAAACACAAGGGGATCAAAGTAGTGGTTTTCAAATGCGTTATGAGTTGTATTAAGATTTTGCAGGGACACCTCAAAGAAAATAGTGGATGCTGTCAGATTGGACTTTACATCCCACACCTCTTATTCAGGGAGAAAAGATCTTGTATTTTACATACTAGCTCTATTTGTTTTCTGGGGCTTCCACAACAAAGTATCACAAACTGGGTTGCCCAAAACAACAGAAGTTAATTGTGTCACAGTTCTGAAGTTTGGAAGTACAAAATCAAGGTGTCTGCAGGACATGATCCATTTAAAACCTATAAGGAGAGAATCTTTGCATCTTAGTTTCTGGTGGTTAACCAGCAATCTTTGGCCTCCATTGGCTTGTAGATGTATTTCTATAACCCCCCATTTCTCATGGTGTTCTCTCTGTGTCTGTTCACATCGTCTTCTGTCTGCATGTCTGTCTCTGTATCCAAATTTCCTCTTTTTATAAGAACAACAGTCATATTGGATTAAAGCCCAACGTTATGACCTCATTTTAACTTATGTTTGTAAAGATTCTATCTCCAAATAAGATCACATTCTGAAGTACTGGGGAGTAATATTTTTGGGAAGACACAACTCAACCTATATCAGCAGGCTTCCATGTAAAAGTTTGGAAAATAAAAGGGCCTTCATTACTTTTGGTTCAGAAATTTGTCTCATTTGTCTCTGTTCTGTAGAGTGGCTAATGAGAACTGATATAGACATGGTTGTCAACTTTTCCAAAACAATATTAATCATATTCTAGAAATACGTGGCAAGGAAGTGTTAATAAATCAGATACATCCAGGGGTTCTTAACTGTGACATTGCTTTAAGCCTAGTCTTTGCTGAGCCTTGGGTGCTAACTAGGGCTTTTATAAAGGGCAATGTAGTTTATGACCAGAAATGTAATCCTTTTCTAAGGAAGAAGTAAAAAGTCTTCTCTGAGATTAGCTTCCAGGTGTCTGACCAGCTCTAAGGATGGTAGTTAACCCTAGCTATATTTTCAGGGGAAATCTTTTTGAATACCTTTCCTCATAACCAAGCTGACAACTAATATCTAAAACTTTGCCTTCATGCGAAGGTAGGAGGAGAGTTAGCAGACAAAAATCTCCACCTTCCATGTACCTCTGTAGAGTTTTTCCAACTCTTATGTATCTTTCTTAATTAATTTTCCTTATAAGTAACTCAATTTCCAAAGCTCCCTCATGTTGACTAAAGTCTGAGCTAATTACACCTCAGTAGTAAATGGTTTTAATACAAAATTGTCATTGTTCACAAGGGAGCAATTGATAACACTCTGAGAGAACTGTGGGGACCGGAGAAAATAATTAATGTATTCTAGAAAGAATGTTCAATGATGCAAGATTAAGTTCTGGAGATCTGCTGTAAAATATTGTGCTTATAAATAATCCTGTGTTATGAACTTATTTTTTAATGAAAAATATTTTATTTATATTCAAGTCAGTTAATATGCAGTGTAGTCTTGGCTTCAGGAGTAAATCCCAGTGATTCATCTCTTACATGTGACACCCAATGTTCATCCTGAAAAGTGCCCTCCTTAATGCCTTAATGCCTGCCTGCAGCAAACATCAGTTTGTTATCTGTATTTAATCTTCTCTTATAGTTGGCTTCCCTCTGTTTTTATCTTATTTTTACTTCCCATCTCCTTTGTTCATCTGTTGAGTTTATCAAATTCCACATATAAGTGAAATCATATGATATCTGTCTTTCTCGGACTGACTTATTTCACTTAGCATAATAACTTCCAGTTCTTTTTTTTAATATGGAATTTATTGTCAAATTGGTTTCCATACAACACCCAGTGCTCATCCCAACCAGTGCCCCCTCAACATCCATCACCCACCCTCCCCTCCTTCCCACCCCCCATCTACCCTCAGTTTGTTCTCAGTTTTTTTTTATTTGTTTTGTTTATTTATTTTTGAGACAGAGAGAGACAGAGCATGAACAGGGGAGGGGCAGAGAGAGAGGGAGACACAGAAGCAGGCTCCAGGCTCTGAGCCATCAGCCCAGAGCCCGATGCGGGGCTCGAACTCATGGACCGTGAGATCGTGACCTGAGCTGAAGTCGGATGCTTAACCGACTGAGCCACCCAGGCGCCCTGTTCTCAGTTTTTAAGAGTCTCTTATGGTTTGCCTCCTTCCCTCTCTAACCTTTTTTTTCTTCCCCTCCCCCATGGTCTTCTGTTAAGTTTCTCAGGATCCACATAAGAGTGAAAACATATGGTATCTGTCTTTCTCTGTTTGACTTATTTCACTCAGCATAACACTCTTCAGTTCCATCCACGTTGCTACAAAAGCCCAGAATTTATTCTTTCCCATTGCCACGTAGTATTCCATTGTGTATATAAGCCACAATTTCTTAATCAATTCATCAGTTGATGAACATTAAGGCACTTTCCATAATTTGGCTATTGTTGAAAATGCTGATATAAACATTGGGGTACAAGTGCCCCTATGCATCAGCACTTCTGTGTCCCTTGAGTAAATTCTAAGCAGTGCTACTGCTGGGTCATAGGGTAGATCTATTTTTAAATTTTTGAGGAACCTCCACACTGTTCTCCAGAACTGCTGCACCAGTTTTCATTCCTACCAACAGTGCAAGGGTGTTCCCATTTCTCCACATCATCACCAGCATCTATAGTCTCCTGATTTGTTCATTTCAACCAGTCTGGCGTGAAGTGGTATCTGAATGTGGTTTGGATTTGTATTTCCCTGATGAGGAGCGACGTTGAGCATATTTTCATGTGCCAGTTGGCCATATGGATGTGTTCTTTAGAGAAGTGTCTATTCATGTTTTCTGCCCATTTCTTCACTGGGTTATTTGTTTTTCAGGTGTGGAGTTTGGTGAGTTCTTTATAGATTTTGGATACTAGGCAGTTGTTTGATATGCCATTTGCAAATATCTTTTCCCTTTCCATCGGTTGCCTTTTAGTTTTATAGATTGTTTCCTTTGCAGTGCAGAAGCTTTTAATCTTCATGAGGTCCCAATAGTTCATTTTTGCTTTTAATTCCCTTGCCTTTGGGGGTGTGTCAAGTAAGAGATTGCTACGGCTGAGGTCAGAGAGGTCTTTCCTTGCTTTCTCCTCTAGGGTTTTGATGGTTTCCTGTCTCACATTCAGGTACTTTATCCATTTTGAGATTATTTTTGTGAACGGTGTAAGAAAGTGGTCTAGTTTCATTCTTCTGCATGTTGCTGTCCAGTTCTCCCAGCACCATTTGTTAAAGAGACTGTCTTTTTTTTTTACATTGGATATTCTTTCCTACTTTGTCAAAGATTAGTTGACCATACTTTTGTGGGTCCAATTCTGGAGTCTCTATTCTATTCCATTGGTCTATGTGTCTGTTTTTGTGCCAATACCATGCTGTCTTGATGATTACATCTTTGTAGTAGAGGCTAAAGTCTGGGATTGTAATGCCTCCCGCTTTGGTCTTCTTCTTCAAAATTGCTTTGGTTATTCAGGATCTTTTGTGGTTCCATACAAACTTTAGGATTGCTTGTTCTAGCTTCGAGAAGAATGCTGGTGCAATTTTGATTGGGATTGCATTGAATGTGTAGATAGCTTTGGGAAGTATTGACATGTTAACAATATTGATTCTTCCAATCCATGAGCATGGAATATTTTTCCATTTCTTTATATCTTCTTCAATTTCCTTCATAGGCTTTCTATAGTTTTCAGCATACAGACCTTTTACATCTTTTGTTAGGTTTATTCCTCGGTATTTTATGCTTCTTTGTGCAATTGTGAATGGGATCAGTTATTGTATTTGTCTTTCTGTTGCTTCATTATTAGTGTATAAGAATGCAACCGATTTCTGTACATGATTTTGTATCCTACAACTTTGCTGAATTCATATATCAGTTGAAGCAGACTTTTGGTGAAGTCTATCAGGTTTTCCGTGTATAATATCATTTCATCTGCAAACAATGAAAGCTTGACTTCCTCTTTGCCAATTTTGGTGCCTTTGATTTCCTTTCATTGTCTGATTGCTGATGCTAGAACTTCCAACACTATGTTAAACAACAGCTGTGAGAGTGGATATCCCTGTAGTGTACTGGGCTTGAGAAAAGAATAGAAGAGATAAGTGATAAAATTACCATAGAGATAAAACAGTTTTAAAAGAATCAATAAAGAATGCAGTAAATGACATTGAAAACAGTCTTGATGTAAAAACATCAGGCTGTAAAGAAGCAGAGAAATAAATTAGTGACATAGAAGAGAAAATAATGGAAAATAAAGAAGCCAAACAAAAGACAGAAAGAAGAATTATGCAACAGGAGAACAGACTTAGGGAACTCAGTGACTCCATCAAATATAATAGCATTCACATTATAGGCATCCCAGAAGAAGAAAAGAAAAGGGGACAGAAAATTTAGTTGAATAAATAATAGCTGAAAACTTCCCTAATCTGTGGAAGAAAACAGACATCCAGATCCAAGAAGGACAGAAACCACAATAAAAATCAGCAAAGCAGGCCAACACCAAGACATATTGCAATGAAATTTGAAAAATATAGTGATAAATAATATATCTTAAAGGCAGCAGGACAAAAGAACTGCTTAACTTACAAGGGAAAACCCATAAGGCTAGCTGGAGTTCTCTGAACAGAAACTTGGCAAACCATAAGGGAATGACATGATATATTCAAAGTGCTGAAGGGAACAAATCTGAAGCCAAGAATATTCTTTCCAGCAAGGCTATCATTCAGAATAGAAGGAGGGATAAAGAGTTTGCACACGAACAAAAACTAGAGGAGTTCATGACCACTCAACCATCCTTACAAGAAATATTAAAAAGGACTCAAGTGGTGCCTGAGTAGCCTGGGGTCCCGATCATGCCATACTCTCATGGTTCATGGGTTCAAGCCTTGACTCAAGTTCTGTGCTAACAGTGTGGAGCCTGCTTAGCTTTCTCTCTCTCCTTCTGCCCTTACCCTGATCGTGCTCTCTCTTTCTCTCTCTCTCAAAATAAATAAATAAACTTTAAATAAAATTTTAAAAAATAATAAAAGGAACTCTTTGAATGCAAAGGAGATACCAAAAGTAACAAGGACAAGAAAGGCCCAGATAATCTCCAGAAACAAAATTAATAAATAAAAATAATAATAGATGGCACTAAATATATATCTATCAATAATTGTTTTGAATGCACAGAGACTAAAAGCTCTAATTAAAAGACATAGGGTGTTAAAACAGATTAAATAACAAGACCCACATATATGCTGCCTACAAGAGACCCATTTTAAATCTAAAGACACCTGCAGATTGAAAGTGAGGGGATGAAGAGATATCACACATATGGATGTCAAAAGAGAGCTGGAGTAGCAACACTTATCTGACACTTTAGAGTTTTAAAGAAAGAATGTAATGAGAGACAAAGAAAGGTACCATATAAAGGGGATAATCCAACAAGAAGACCTAGCAGATGTAAATAATTGTGCACCCATCATGAGAAGACCCAAATATATAAAACAATTAACAAACATAAAATAACTAATTTATAGTAATGCCATAATAGTAGGGGACATTAACATCCAACTTACGTCAATGGAAGATTATCTAAAGAGAAGATAAACAAGAAAACAATGGCTTTGAATGGCATTCTGAACCAGATGGACTTAACAGATATATTCAGAATATCCCATCCTAAAACAGCAGAATACACATTCTTTTCAAGTGCACAATAAACCTTCTCCAGAATAGGTCACATATTAGGTCACAAAACAGGCCTCAAAAAATACAAGATGATTGAAAACATACCAGGAATCTTCTCTGACCAAAACACTATGAAACCAGAAGTCAAACACAAGGAAAAATCTGGAAAGAACACGTATATACGGAGGTTAAACCACATGCTACTAAACAATGAATGTGTCACTGAGCAAATCAAACAAGAAATTAAAAAAAAATACATGAAAACAAATGAAAAGGAAAACATGGACATCCAAAATCTTTGGTATGTAGCAAAAGTGGTCAAATAAGATCACAAACGAGAGAGGAGAAGAACAACCAACACCACAGAAATACAGTTATGAGAATATTATGGAAAAATATATGCAAACAAATCAGACGGTCTGGTAGAAATGGATAAATTCCTAAAAATATATAAACTACCAAATCAGGAAGAAATAGAAAACTTAAACAGACCAATAACCTGCAAAGAAATTGAATCAGCAATTAAAAAACTGGCAGCAAAGAAAGTCCAGTCCCAGACGGATTCACAGGTGAATTCAAACAAACATTTAAAGAAGAGTTAATACCTATTCTTCCCAAACTATCCCAAAAAACAGGAAGTGAAACTTCGAAAGAAAAGGAAGTGAAACTTCAAAACTCATTCTATGAGGTTAGCATTACCCTCACAACAAAAGCAGATTAAGACACCATTAAAAAGGAGAACTGGGGCGCCTGGGTGGCTCAGTCGGTTAAACGTCCGACTTAGGCTCAGGTCATGATCTCACGGTCCGTGAGTTCGAGCCCCGCGTCGGGCTCTGGGCTGATGGCTCAGAGCCTGGAGCCTGTTTCAGATTCTGTGTCTCCCTCTCTCTCTGACCCTCCCCCATTCATGCTCTGTCTCTCTCGGTCTCAAAAATAAATAAACATTTAAAAAAAATTTAAAAAAAAAAAGGAGAACTACAGGCCAGTATCCTTGATAAACAAAGATGCAAACATTTTCAATAGAATATTCTCCAACCAGATCCAACAATACCTTTAAAAAATCATTCACCACAATGAAGTGAGATTTATTCCTGGGTTGCATGAGAGATTCAATATTTTCAAATCCATCAACATGATAAACAACATTAATTTAAAAAGAAAAAAAAAAGATAAGAGCCACATGATCATTTCAAAGGTGCAGAAAAAGCATTTGACAAAGCACAACAAACATTCCTGATAAAAACCCTCAACAAAGTATGTTTAGAGGGAATATACCTCAGTGTAATAAAGGTTATATATGAAAAACCCACAGGTAATATCACCATCGATGGGGAAAAATTGAGAACTTTTCCTTTACAGTTAGGAACAATAAAGGCATGTCCACTCTCACCACTGTTATTTAACACAGCACCAGAAGTACTAGCCACAGCAATCAGACGAGGAAAAAAAAATGAAAAACAATCCACATCACTGGGGAAGAGGTCAAACTTCCACTATTTGCATATTACATGATACTCTTTATAGAAAACCTAAACATCTCCATCAAAAAAATGCTAGAATTTATACATGAATTCAGAAAATTCACAGGATACAAAACCAACATACAGAAATCCATTGCATTTCTAAACACCGAAAATAAAACAGTAGGATGAGAGATTAAGGAGCAAATTCCATTTACAATTTCACCAAAAACCATAAGATACCTAGGAATAAACCTAACCAATGAGGCCAAACACATGTACCCTGGAAACTATGAAACACTGATGAAAGAAATTGAAGATGACACAAACAAATGGAAGGACATTCCATGCTCATGTATTGGAAGAATAAATATTGTCAAAATGTCTATACTACCCAAAGTAATCTATACATTTAAAGCAATCCATATCAAAATATAAATAGGATTTTTCACAGAGCTAGAACAAACAATCCTAAAATTTGTATGGAACCATAAAAAAACCCTGAATGGACAATTTTGGAAAAGAAAAGCAAAACTGGAGACCTCACAATTCTGGACTTCAGGTTATATTACAAAACTGTAGTGATGAAAACAGTATGGTACTGGTACCAAAACAGATACAAAGATCAGTGTAACAGAATAGAAAACCCAGATGTGAACCTACAACTATATGGTCATTTAATATTTGCCACGAATGAGGGAATATCCAGTGAGAAAAAGGCAGACTCTTTAACAAATGATGTTGGGAAAACTGGACAGCAACATGCAAAAGAATGACACTGGACCACTTTCTTACGCCATACACAAAAATAAATTCAAAATGGATCAGAGACTTAAATGTGATATCTGGAACCATAAAAATCCTACAAGAGAGAACAGGCAATAACCTTTATGACATCAGCCACAGCAGCTTCTTTGTAAGATATGTTTCATGATGCAAGAAAAACAAAAGCAAAAATAAACCATTGAGACTTCATCAAAATAAAAACTTATGCACAGGGGAAGGAAACAATCAACAAAACCAAAACCCAACCTACATAATAGGAGGATAATTACAAATGAGATATCATGTAAAGGGTTATAATAAAAATATATAAAAACTTATGAAACTCAATACTGAAAAAATATATAATCCAATTTAAAAAATGGGCAGAAGATATGAATAAACATTTTTTCAAAGAGGAAATACACATAGCCAAGAAACACTTCTTGGCTTCTTAGTGATGTTCAATATCAGTCATAATCATGGAAATACAAATCAAAACTACAGTAGACATCATCTCACACCTGTCAGTATGGCTATTTTCAATAACCCAAGAAACAAGTGGTGTTGATGTGGATGTGGAGAACAAGGAACCCTCTTGGACTGTTGGTGAAAATGCAAACTGGTTCAGCCACTCTGGAAAACAATATGGGGGTTCCTCAAAAAGTTGAAAATAGAACTACCCTATGATCTAGCTATTTCACTAGGAGTTATCTACCCAAAGAATACAAAAGTTAATTCAAAGGGATACATGCCCCCAATGTTTATAGCAGCATTATCTACAACAGGCAAATTATGGAAACAGTCCAGATGTCCATTGACTGATTAATTGTTAAAGAATTCACACACACACACACACACACACACACACAATGGAGTATTACTCAGCCATAAAAAATATAATCTTGCCATTTGAAATGACATGGATGGAGTGAGAGACTATGGTAAGGGAAATAATCCAGTCAGAGAAAGACAAATACCATTTGATTTCACTTATATGTGGAGTTTAAGAAACAAAACAAACATCAAAGACAAAAATGAGAGAGAAAGAAGCAAACTAAGAAATAGTATCTTACTTATAGAGAACAAACTGATAGTCAAACTAAGAAATAGACTCTTACTTATAGAGAACAAACTGATGGTTACCATAGTGGAGGTGGGGGGGGTGGATGAGTTAAATAGGTTTTGGGGATTAAGGTGTGTTCTTGTGATGAGCACCTGCTGGTGTATGGAATTGTTGAATCAGCATATTGTGCATTTGAAACTAATATAATACTGTATGTTACCTAACTTAAATTTAAAGAAAAGCTTTAAAAAAAAGTTGTGGTATGTGTGTATGTATACACACACTCCCACACACATGCACCATGGAATATTACACCACCATTAAAAAGGATGAAATCTTCCCATTTCCAGAAAGATGGATGGATGTAGAGGTTATATTAATATGTGCAATAAATCAAAGACAAACACCATATGATTTCACTCAAATGTGTAATTAAAGAAACAAATTAAATGATCAAAAAAAAAAAGAAAAGGCAAACAAGAAAACAGATTCTTAAATACAGAGAACTGATGGTTGCCAGAGGGGAGATTGGGGGATGGGTGAAATATATAAAGGGGATTAAGAGTACACTTATTGTGATGAGCACTGACTAATATATAGAAATGTTGAATCATTATTTTGTAACCTGAAAGTAATATAACATTGTATGTTAATTACACTTCAATTAAAAAAGAATTTTAAAAAGGAACCAGCTCAAAATGAAGTTACTTTTATTTTCTCTCCTACCCTTTAAACTGGCCTGATCCTAGTCATACAAAGTCTTCTCAAACAAATATAAGGATTTTAAAATATCACCATTTCTGAAAACTTGAAAGAACTGAAAACCCTACATAAAGAGGAAGAATAAATTGAATGGAGCCTCATTGTCTATGTGACACTAAGTGCCTCAACCAGTCAGTTCAGGAAAAAAAAAAATGAAACTGTCACTAGCCAGTTTTATGTAAATCCATCAACTCACTCCATACAGACTCAGGCTAAGTTGAAATAGCCAATCCTCTCACCCCCTTCTTCTCTTTCATGGGACTTTAGTGGAATGAAGGGGAATAAAAGCAAAGCTATAAATTACAACATTGAGAAAATCATGAATAATATCTTCCCACACCTTCTTTATATAAATAGGATTTAGTGAGTCATCTCAAGGGTATGGCAAATCAGAACAACTATTTCTTAAAAATTCAGTTCTTTAGAGCTTTAAAGCCACTTGGAGATCATGTAATACAACGTCCTTATTTTTCAGATCTGTAACCTGAGGTCCAGTGGATCTTATAGAGCAAGCTGGTGGCAAAGCTCAATATAAAAGCCAAATCTGGGGGCGCCTGGGTGGCTCAGTTGGTTAAGCGGCCGACTTCGGCTCAGGTCATGATCTCGCGGTCCGTGTGTTCGAGCCCCGCGTCGGGCTCTGTGCTGACAGCACAGAGCCTGGAGCCTGTTTCAGATTCTGTGCCTCCCTCTCTCTGACCCTCCCCTGTTCATGCTCTGTCTCTCCCTGTCTCAAAAATAAATAAAACGTTAAAAAAATTAAAAATAAATAAATAAAAGCCAAATCTGTGGAAAGTTCATCCGGTGCTATGATTTTATCCTTCTTTCTCTGGACGGTGAGTACCTGGATCTGACTTGAAGGCTCCACAATATCTCAATTATACATGCACAGTGTTGACACTGGGGTTTGTGGTGAATTTTTGTGAATTAGGAGTAGGAATCCATTGAATTCAGGCCTATAACAGGTATATTGATCCAATGTATCTTCTAAGACAACACTGTGTACTGAACAATCTGTACAACTGTATACATCATCCCTGTAGATCCAGCAATACTTTTTGACATATCTGGATATGTATTTGTGTGTGTGTGTGTGTGTGTGTGTGTGTGTGGTAGTATTTAAAAGAAAACAGTGGCAAAAGAATTGAAGCATTCTTCCTGGAAGTCCTTGATGTTTCTTAGAATAACTAAATAAATGAGAAGGAAGGGAGGAAGAAAAAATGAAAGAGAAGAGAGTATGTTGTGAAGTGGGAAATTTGGCAGAGCCTAAATTATGAATTATGATATATGAAAAGGCAGAGGAGAGGAAGTTGAGAAAAAGATGGAAGGAACTAATAACAGTTAAGTAATTAGGGTAAGTCAAATATTCTGGTAAGGTATTTTACAAGAAACATTGACACCTCAAAATCTTACATTGTAAGTATATTAGCTCCATATTTACTTTTTAACTTTAAAATTGTGGTGTAATATGCATAATATAAAATTTACCATTTTAACTGTATTTTAAATTTTTATTTAAATTCCAGTTAGTAATATACAGTGAAATATTAGATTCAGTCTTACTATATACTAATTTGACAGTTCCATACAGCACCTGGTATTCTCACAAGGGCACCCCTTAATCCCCATCATCTATGATGTAACCCATCCCTCCACCCATCTCCCCTCTGGTAATCATTGGATTGTTTTCTATAGTCAAGAGACTGTTTCTTGGTTTTCCTCTCTCTTTTTTTCTCTTTGCTCATATCTTTTGTTTTGTTTCTTAAATTCCACATATGAATGAAATCATGTGGTATTTGTCATTCTCTGACTGACTTACTTCTCTTAGCATAATAGTCTCTAGCTCCATCCACATCCTTACAAATGTGAAGACCTCATTGTTTTTATAGCAGAGTAATTATATATATATATATATATATATATATATATATATATATATAAAATCTTATTTATCCATTCATCAGTCGATGGACATCTGGGATGTTTCCATAATTTGGCTATTGTAAATAATGCTGATATAAACATTGGGGTGCATGTATCCATTTGAATTAGTGTTTTGTATCCTTTGGGTAAATACCTAATATATTCATCTTTTTCAATATCATTTCAGCTATTCTGGGTCTTTTGTGGTATCACATTGAAATTTAGAATTGTTTTTCAATTTGTGTATAAAAAATACCATCGATGGGGAGTGGGAGGGAGGGGAGAGTTATGGGCATTGAGGAGGGCACCTTTTGGGAGGAGCACTGGATGTTGTATGGAAACCAATTTGACAATAAATTTTATATTAAAAATGAATGAATAAATGAAATATATATATATACATATATATATATATATTTTTTGCATGTTGACTTTTTTTATCCTGAAAGTTTACCGAATGAATTCATTAGTGCTGACAGTTGTGTGTGTGTGTGTGTGTGTGTGCGTGCGTGTGCATGTGTGTGTGTGTGCGTGTGTGTGTGTGCGTGTGTGTAGCATCTTTATGGTTTTCTACATATAGAATCATATCATCAGCAATCAGATAATTTTATATCTTCCTTTACAATTTGGATACATTTCGTTTCTTTCACTTTCTTAATTTCTGTGGCCAGAACTTCTAGTACTATGTGGAATATAAGTAGAAAGAATGAACATTTTTGTAATACTCCAAATATCAAAGGAAAAGTTTTTAGCTTTTAGCCATTGAGTGTAATGTTAACTGTGAGCATTTCATATATGTCATTTGCTGTATTGAGGTGAGTCCCTAAATTGTTGAGTTGATTTTTTGTTTGTTTGTCTGTTTTGTCTTCTCAAGAAAAGTGTATAATTTTGTCAAATCTGTTTCTACATCTATTGAGAGGATTATGTGATGTTTTTCTTTCATTCTTTTATTGTGGTATATAACATTTACAGATTTGTATACGTTGAACCATCCCTCAATTACAAGGATAAATCCCACTTGGTCATGATGCATGATACTTCAGTGTGATGGTAGTTTTCCAATATTGTGTTGAGGATTTTTGCATTTATGCAGTATCAGGGATATTGGCGTGTAGTTTCCTTTATTTGGTGTTTTTGTATGACTTTGGTATCAGGGTGGTGTTGGCTTCTTAAAATGAGTTCATTTTATAAGACTTTAAAGATTGATATTAATTTTCTTTAAATGTTAGGTAAAATTCACCAGTGGAAGCTAAGGTCTTGGTCTTTTCTTTATTGAGAGGTTTTGATTACTAATAAATCTCCTTCATTATTGGTCTCTTCAGACTTTATATTTCTTAATGATTCAGTCTCGGTATGTAGTACGCATCTAGGAATTTATCCATTTCTTTTAGTTTGTCCAATTTGTTGGCATATATTGTTCACTTTATTCTCATGATCCTTTGTATTTCTGTAGCATCAATTGTCACCTCTTTAATTTTAATTTTAATTTTAATTTTATTTATCTTAGTGTTTTTTTTTTCTTGGTTAGTATAGCTAAAGGTTTGTCTTTTTAAAAATTCAAGTATAATTGACATACAATGTTGTATTAGTATCAGGTGTAAAATGCAATGATTCAAAAACTCTATACATTTATCAGTGCTCATCAAGATAAGTGTACTCTTAATTCCCTTTCCAACTATTTCACTTAACCCCCTACACATCACCCCTCTGGCAATCACCAGTTTGTTTTCTGTATTTTAGGAGCCTGAGATGTTTGTTTGTCTTTTTTTTCTTGCTTGTTGATTATTTTGTTTCTTAAATTTCACAAATGAATGAAATCATGGTATTTGTCTTTTTCTGACTGGTTTATTTCACTGAGCATTTTTATGGCTGAGTAGTAATTCACATATATGAGCATATATATGAGTATTATATAACCAAGATATGGAAGCAACTCAAATGTCTATGGATAGATGAATGGATAAAGAAGACAAATACACACAAATACACACACACCACATCTTCCTTATCCGTTCATCTATCCATAGACATTTGAGTTGCTTCCATATCTTGGTTATTGTAAGTAAAAGTTGCTATAAGCATAGGGGCATATATTTATTTTTGAATTAGTGTTTTTATATTCCGTGGGTAAATATTCATAATAGTGTAATTACTGAATCATATGACATGTGTTTTTAATTTTTGAGGGACCTCCATATTGTTTGCCACAGTGGCTGCACCAATTTATATTCCCACCAATAGTATAAAAGTGTTTCTTTTTTTCCACATCCCTGCTAACGCTTGGTAATTTTTTTGTGTGTATTTGATTTTGGCCATTCTGACAGGTGTAAAATGATATCTCATTGTGGTTTTAATTAGCATTTCCCTAATGATTAGTGATTTTGAGCATCCTGTCATGTTTCTTTTGTCCATCATTATGCCGTTTTTAGAAAAAATGTCTATTCAGGTCCTCTGCCCATTTTTTTAAATTGGATTATTTGTTTTTTTTTTTTAGTGTTGAGTTGTATAAATTCTTAATATATGTTGGATATTAACCCCTTATAAGTTTTGTCACTTTTTCATCTTTCATAAAAAAACAATCTTTGTCAATTTTTCCCATTGTTTTTTTCTTTTTTTCTATTTCATTTCTTTCTGCTCTAAGTGTTATTATTTCCTTTCTTCTGCTAATTTTGGGCTTAGTTTTGTTGTTCTTGTTGTTTTCTAGTTGCTTGAGGCTTAAAATAGAATTCTTTATTTGAAGTCTTTCTTCTTTTCAATGTAGTTATTTATCACTATAAACTGCCTTCTTAGCACTGCTTTTGCTGTACCTATAAGTTTTGGTATGTTTTTTGTATATTTGGTTTAGTTTGTCTCAGATATTTTCTAAATTATCTTGGATTTCTTCCTTGACTCAAAGGGTGTTCAACACTGTGTTGTTTATACAAAAAGAAAGAAAAAAAATGAATTCCCACAAGTGTGTGACATCCCCATTTTAATTACTTTACTCATTTCTAGTTTTATACCACTGTGGTCAGAAAAGATAATTGGAATGATTTCAGTTTTCTTAAATGTCTAAGGCTTGTTTTGTGACCCAATATGTGAGCTTTCCTGGAAAAGTTCTGTGTGCATTTAAGAGAAATGTATATTCTTCTACTGTTGCACAGAATTTTCTGTATATATATATATATATATATATGTTGGTCTGTAGTGTTGTTCAAGTCTGTTTCCTTATTCATTTTCTGTCTGGATTAATTATTGAAAATGTAGTATTGAAGTTTCTTGCTATTATAATATTGCTATTTCTCCCTTCAGCTCTGTTAATATTTGCTTTAGACGTTTAGGTGCTCTTCTGTTGGATGCATGTATATGTACAATCATTATATCTTTTTCTTGAATCGACCCTTTTATCATGATGTAATGACCTTCTTTCTGTTGTTTGACTTAAACACGTTTGACTTAAAGTGTATTTTGTATGATATATTTATGGCCACCTCTATTTTCTTTTGGTGATTCTTTGCATGCACTATCTTTTTCATCCATTCACTTCCAGCCTATATATATACTTAAATCCAAAATGTATCTCTTGTAGATAGCACACTGTTGGATCTTGTGGGTTTTTTTCCCCAATTTAATTAGTCTACCTCATCTGATTGTATTCAGTTTACTTACATTTAAAGTAATTACTATTGGAAATAGTAAGACTTCACTATTTCCATTTTTCTTTATTGTTTTCTCTCTGTTTCAGAGAACTTTTGTTATTCTCTTTATCTCTTGCTATTTTCCTTTGTAATTTAATATTTTTTGTGATAATATACTTTGATTCTTTTCTCATTATCTTTTCTATATCTTCTTGGCTTCTTTTGTGGTTTCTATGAGATTTGCATAAACTTCTTGCGATTACAAAAATCTATTTTAAGCTGATAACAGCTTCAATTGCATACAAATACTTTATACACTTACTTCTTCACTTTGTTGTAAGAATCTAATTCTTTTTATAAAAGAAAAATAATATTATATTCTCTTTTTATATATTATATTATATTTTTATATTTATATTATATATTTATGTCCATTAACAAAGTTTTGTGATTATACTTATTCTTACTATTTTTGTCTTTTAACTTTTGTAGTAGGGTTAAATAAGATCCATGCACCACCATTAGTTATATTATTCTAAATTTGACTATATATATTTATTTAATAATGCAATTCATACTTTTATATGTTTTCCTATTACTGATTAGTGCCCTTTTATTTCAGCTTAAAGAAGCCCCTTTAATATTTTTTTGTAAGTCTGGTATGGTGATGATGAAATCTTTTAGCTTTTGTTTGTGTGAAAAATTGTTTATCTCTTCTTCAATTCCAAAGGACAATTTTACTCTGGAGAGTATTCTTGGTTGGCAAATTATTTTCTTTCAGTACTTTGAATATTTCATGCCACCCCCTTCTGGTTTGAAAAATTTCTGCTAAAGAATTAACTAATAGTCTTATGGGACTCCTTGTATTAACACCTTGTTTTTCTCTTGTTGCTTTTAAGATTCTTTCCTTGTCTTTAACTTTTGACAATTTAATTATAAGATGTCTTGGTAAGGGTCTCTGAGTTAATCTTATTTGGAACTTTCTAGGATTCCTTTATCTGAGCGTCTTGCTTTTGTAGGTTGTTTGTTTGTTTGTTTTACCACAGGTTGGGGAAGTTTTCAACTATTATTGTTTCAAATAAGTTTTCTGCCCCTTTCTCTTTTTTCTTTCTGGTATCCCTGGAATGCAAATGTTGTGTCTTGTGGACACAAGGCCCACTGCTTTTAAAAGATAAAAGTTTGGTGGGCCCATCTGTCAGATTTAAGTCTTAAAAGTTGGGGTGCCATATGTGGTTTACAAACCCTTTACTCTTCAGGGAGAAGCTTGAGGTTTTGAGTTTCCTTCCAATTGTGGGTTAATTGTGTGGTGGGTTTTATGATGAGATTATGTCTCAGCCTCTTCTACTCATTTCAAAGTGGGGTTTTATTTATTTAGCAGATGTGTAGGAGCCACTTGCCTAGTTTTTGGATTTTTTCAGAGAGTTATTTTTTTCCATATGTATTTGTAGATTTGGTGTGTCGGAAGGAACAGGTAAGTTGAAGATTTTTGTATGCTGCCATCTTGAACCTGAACCTCTTTCATTTTAAAGGACAGTTTTGCTGGATACATTATTCTTGGTTGAAAGTTTTTTTTTTTCCTTTGAGCAGTTTAAATATTTTATCCCTCGTTTTATTGATGCAAGGTTTCTGCTGATAAATCCACTGATAGTGTTTTTGGTCTTATCTTAGCATATAAGAAGTAGTTTTTCCTTTGCTGTTTTCAACGTTTTCTCTTTTTCTTGACTTTTGATAATTTAATTATAATGTATCAGCATAGACTTCCATAAATCTGGATGTCTATTTACCGGCCTACAATTGAAAGGCTTTCTGCTATTATTTCTTTAAGTAAGCTTTCTGATACTTTATTTTTCTCATCCCCTTGTACTCCAATAATGTGTATACTGGTGTTCTTAAAGTTTCCTATATGTTCTGTTGGTTCCATTCACTCTTTTTAATTATTTTTTTCTCTTTGTTCTTCTGACTGTATAATTTCAAATGACCTGTATTCAAGTTCACTCATTCTTTCTTCTGCTCAGTTGCAAATGTTATGAAATTTTCTATAGAATTTTTAAGTTCAGTTATTATATTCTTCTGCTCCAGAATTTGATTTTTTTATGCTTTCTATGTCTTTATTGAACTTCTCAATTTGTTCATGTATACTATTTGCCTGATTTTGTTTAGTTTCTATCTGTGTTCTCTGGTAGCTCATTGAATTTCCTTAATAGTATTATTTTGAATTATTTGTCAGACAGTTGAATTATTTACCAGGTAGATCAGCTTGGTCCCAGTATCTATAAGCAGACCTGCTGTCCAGTTACTCATGTGAGCATGCCTGGTGCCAGTCTCCACAGGCAGGCAGATCTAGCCCTAGGTTCAATGAATGAACTTGTCCTTTCTTTTCTTCATGGGAGAACTTGCTAGCATAGAGGATCTTTGTCAGCATTTCCCTGTGCTGGGTTTAGGTATGAATAATGCAGGTGAGGGGAAACTATATGTCTTACCCTTTTCAGTGTAACTTTTCTTGTTTCTATGTTCTGTGGAGTTGCTGTAACCTCTCAGTTGGATTCTGGAGCTCTTTTAAAAATATTTTTATCTGTGGATGGTTGTCAAATTGATGTTTTGTGGAGGTGCAAAAGCTATGGTTTTGTGTTCCTCTATCTTGATGACATCATTAAGTTCACATAAAAGTTTTAAAATTTTGATGTTGTCCCATTTAATCCACTGTTTTTTATTCTGTTATGTGCTTTTATTGTTATAGCCAAGAAACCGTTGACAAAGACAGTGTCATTAAGCTTTTCTCTTATGTTTTCTTCTAGGAGATTTAGAGTTTTAGTTTTTTACATTTATATCTTTGACCCATTTTACCTTAATTTTTGTATATAATAAACAATAAGGGTGAAACTACATTATTTTGCATGTGGATATCCAGTTTTCCCAGCACCACTTTAAAAAGACAACTTTTCTCCTAACACCCTTATTGAAAATAATTTCCGTATATATGCAAGAGATTGTGTCTGAGGTCTTTATTTTATTCCAGTGGTCTTTTTTAATATTTATTTATTTTTGAGAGATAGAAAGATAGAGTGTGAGTGGGGAGGTGCAGAGATAGAGAGAGACACAGAATCCAGAGCAGGTTCCAAGATCTGAGCTGTCAGCACAGAGCCCAATGCAGGGCTCAAACACATGAGCTGTGAGATCATGACCTGAGTTAAAGTTGGACACTCAACCAACTGAGCAACCAAGGAGCCCTCCATTGGTCTTAATGCATGACTTTCTGTCAATCCACACTGTTTTGATTATTGTAGCCTTTTGGTAAGTTTTGAAATCAGAAAGTGTGAGACCATTAACTTTGTTCCCATGCCACTACTTGGCATAAGCATGACAACACTGTTCCCATGGCAAAGCCAACTTTGTTCTTTTTAAGATTGTTTTGTCTATTTGGGTCCCTTGAGAATCTATATACATTTGGGGATGATATAATCTATTGTTTCAAGACTATTGAAATGTAAAGGATGAATTGAAATCACTTTGTAAATTACTTTGGGTAGTATTACATATTAACAATATTAGCTCTTCCAATACATGAGTATAAATGTCTTTCCTTTTCTAGTGTATTTTTAGTTTTTTGTGCAATATTTTGCAATTTTAGCTGTAAAAGTTTTCACTTCCTTGGCTAAACTTATTCTTATTTTGTTCTTGTTGATGTTAAGCTACTTGATAAAGTTGAGCAAATTGAGACTCAGAGAGGCTAATAGTTACACACTTGAGTAAAGGGTGAACTGGGTTCTAAACACAGATCTATTTATCACTAAAAACTATATACTTTCTATTATATTATATTGCTTTTCTTGACACCATGAACATTTATCATTCATACGTTCCACATGATGTAAGTCTATTAGACCATTGTTGAATTGAAGAAGTTCCAATATAAAATTAAATCAGTATCAACTGGCGTATCTACTCAACTAGATGGTGAGGTAATTCCATGGTTAAATTTTGGGAAAGCTATGGATAATTTTAGAATATCAGTACCTACATGAGGTTTCTAGTTTTGTTTTCTTCAATAGTTACTATGAATGCTCCTGATTCCATATTTATGCCAAGTACTGCCAAAGGAACAGAAAGGGGGAAAAACAAGCCAATGCTGGGGATCAAGGAGGGTTTCACAGGAAAATGACAAATTGAAATGACTTAAAGTATGAGTAGTAAGTCGTCATGCAGACAAAAAGGTGTAAAGGCTTTCCACAAAGAAAGAAAAACTTTCTTAGCTCAGTAGTTCCAATTCCAATGTCAGGTAAGAGGAATAACAGATAAGACTTAAAAGTGAATAGGGGACTTGACCAGCCCTACAAAAGATACTAAGGGGGATCCTGTGAGACAAAGTACCAGAGATATCTCCACAAGCATGAAACCTACAGACATCATGACTCTAAACCCGTATCTTTCTATAATAACACTGAATGTAAATGGACTAAATGCACCAACCAAAGACATAGGGTATCAGAATGGATAAAAAAAAACAAGACCCATCTATTTGCTGTCTACAAGAGACTCATTTTAAACCTGAGGACACCTTCAGATTGAAAGTGAGGGGATGGAGAACTATCTGTCATGCTACGGGAAGTCAAAAGAAAGCTGGAGTAGCCAGCTTTAGACTTTAATTAGACTTTAAAGGTTGTAGGTAACAAGAGATGAAGAAGGGAATTATGTAACAATTACAGGGTCTATCCATCAGGAAGAGCTAACAATTATAAATGTCTATGTGCTGAATACAGGAGCCTCCAAATATAGAAAAAAATTAATCACAAACATAAGCAACCTTATTGATAACAATGTGGTCACTGCATGGGACTTTAATACCCCACTTACAACAATGAATAGATCATCTAGACACACCGTCAATAAAGAAACAAGGGCCCTGAATGATACATTGGATCAGATGGACTTGACAGATATATTTAGAACTCTGCATCCAAAGCAACAGAATATACTTTCTTCTTGAGTGCACATGTAACATTTTCCAACTTAGATCACACACTACGTCATGAAACAGCCCTTCATAAGTTCACAAGAATTGAGATCATACCATGGATACTTTCAGACCACAATCCTATGAGGCTTGAAATCAACCACAGGAAAAAGTCTGGAAAACCTCCAAAAGCATAGAGGTTAAAGAACACCCTACTAAAGAATGAATGGGTCAATCAGGCAATTAGAGAAGAAATTTAAAAACATATGGAAATAAACGAAATGAAAATACAACAATCCAAACATGTTTGGATGCCGCGAAGGCAGTCCTGAGAGGAAAATACATTGCAATCCAGGCCTATCTCCAGAAACAAGAAAAATCCCAAATACAAAATCTAACAGCACACCTAAAGGAAATAGAAGCAGAACAGCAAAGGCAGCCTAAACCCAGCAGAAGAGAAATAATAAAGATAAGAAATAAGCAATATAGAATCTAAAAAAACTGTAGAGCAGATCAATGAAACCAAAAGTTGGTTTTTTGAAAAAATAAACAAAATTGATAAATCTCTAGCCAGGCTTCTCAAAAAGAAAAGGGAGAGGAGCCAAATAGATAAAATCATGAATGAAAATGGAACTATTACAACCAATCCCTCAGAGATACAAAAAATGATCAGGGAATACTATGAAAAATTATATGCCAACAAACTGGACAACCAGGAAGAAATGGACAAATTCCTAAACACCCACATGCTTCCAAAACTCAATCAGGAGGAAAGAGAAAGCTTGAACAGACCCATAACCAGTGAAGAAATTGAATCGGTTATCAAAAATCTCCCAACAAATAAGAGTCCAGGACCAGATGGCTTCCCAGGGGAGTTCTACCAGATGTTTAAGGCAGAGATAATGCCTATCCTTCTCAAACTATTCCAAAAAATAGAAAGGGAAGGAAAACTTCCAGACTCATTCTATGAAGCCAGCATTACTTTGATCCCTAAACCAGACAGAGACCCAGTAAAAAAAGAGAACTACAGGCCAATATCCCTGATGAATATGGATGCAAAAATTCTCAATGAGATACTAGCAAATCGAATTGAACAGCATATAAAAATAATGATCAAGGAATGATCAAGTGGGATTCATTCCTGGGATGCAAGGTTGGTTCAACATTCACAAATCAATGTGATACATCACATTAATAAAAGGAAATATAAGAACCATATGATCCTGTCAATCGATGCAGAAAAAGCATTTGACAAAATTCAGCCACCTTTCTTAATAAAAACCCTCAAGAAAGTCGGAATAGAAGGAACATACTTAAACATCATAAAAGTCATTTATGAAAAGCCCACAGCTAATATCATCCTCAAGGGGGAAAAACTAAGAACTTTTTCCCTGAGATAAGGAACATGACAGGGATGTCCACTCTTACTGCTGTTGTTTAACATAGTCTTGGAAGTGCCAGGTTCAGCAATCAGACAACAAAAGGAAATCAAAGGCATCAAAATTGGCAAAGATGAAGTTAAGCTTCCACTTTTTTGCAGATGACATGATATTATACATGGAAAATCTGATAGACTCCACCAAAAGTCTGCTAGAACTGATACATGAATTCAGCAAATTTGCAGGATACAAAATCAACGTACAGAAATCAGTTGCATTCTTATACACTAATAATGAAGCAACCGAAAGACAAAGAAACTGATCCCATTCACAACTGCACCAAGAAGCATAAAATACCTAAGAATAAATATAACCAAAGATGTAAAAGATATGTATGCTGAAAACTACAGAAAGCTTATGAAGGAAATTATAGAAGATATAAAGAAATGGAAAACCATTATGTGCTCATGGATTGGAAGAATAAATATTGTCAAAATGTCAATACTACCGAAAGCTATCTACACATTCAATGCAATCCCAATCAAAATTGCACCAGCATTCTTCTCAAAGCTAGAACAGCAATCCTAAATTTTTTTGGAGCCACAAAAGACCCGAATAGCCAAAGTAATATTGAAGAAGACCAATGTGGGAGGCATCACAATCCCAGACTTTAGCCTCTACTACAAAGCTGTAATCATCAACACAGCATGGTATTGGCACAAAAACAGACACATAGACCAATGGAATAGAATAGAAACCCCAGAACTAGACCCACAAACGTATGGCCAACTATTCTTTACAAAAGTAGGAAAGAATATCCAATGGAAAAAAGACAGTATCTTTTACAAAAGGTGCTGGGTGTACTGGACAGCAACATGCAGAAGGTTGAAACTAGACCACTTTCTCACACCATTCACAAAAGTAAACTCAAATGGATAAAGGACCTGAATGTGAGACAGGAAACCATCAAAACCCTAGAGGAGAAAGCAGGAAAAGACCTCTCTGACCTCAGCCACAGCAATTTCTTACTTGACACATCCCCAAAGGCAAGGGAGTTAAACATAAAAATGAACTATTGGGACCTCATGAAGATAAAAAGCTTCTGCACAGCCAAAGAAACAATCAACAAAATAAAAGGCAACCAACAGAATGGGAAAAGATATTTGCAAATGACATACCGGACAATGGGCTTGTATACAAAATCTATAAAGAGCTCACCTAACTCCACACCTGAAAAACAAATAATCCAGTGAAGAAATAGGAAGAAAACATGAATAAACACTTCTCTAAAGAAGACATCCAGATGGCTAACTGGCACATGAAAAGATGCTCAACATCGCTCCTCATCAGGGAAATACAAATCAAAACCACACTCAGATATCACCTCACGCCAGTCAGAGTGGCCAAAATGAACAAATCAGGAGACTATAGATGCTGGAGAGGATGTGGAGAAATGGGAACCCTCTTGCACTGTTGGTGGGAATGTAAACTAGTGCAGCCACTCTGGAAAACAGTGTGGAGGTTCCTCAAAAAATTAAAAATAGACCTAACATATGACCCAGCAATAGCACTGCTAGGAATTTACCCAAGGGATACAGGAGTACTGATGCATAGGGACACTTGTACCCCAATGTTTATAGCAGCACTCTCAACAATAGCCAAATTATGGAAAGAGGCTAAATGTCCATCACCTGATGAATGGATAAAGAAATTGTGGTTTGGTCGAGGTTGGAAGATGGTGGTGTAGGAGGACGCTGGGCTCACTGCGCGTCCTGCTGATCACTTAGATTCCACCTACACCTGCCTAAATAACCCAGAAAACCGCCAGAGGATTACCAGAACGGAGTCTCCAGAGCCAAGCACAGACGAGAGGCCCAGGGAAGAGGGTAGGAAGGGTGTCGAGGCCCTGCGTGCTCCACGGACTGGCAGGAGGGAGCCGGGATGGAGGGGCAGCCTGCTGGCCAAGCAGAGCCCCCGAGTCTGGCTGGCAAAAGCGGAGGGGCTGGACGGAGTGTGTTCAGACAGCAAGCGCGACTTAGCGTCTGGGAGGTCATAAGTTAACAGCTCTGCTCCGGAAGCAGGAAGGCTGGAGGACAAAGGGAGGGAGAGTTGCTGAGCCCCCAGACAACAGAGCTCAGCTTGGCGGGGAACAAAGGCGCTCGCCAGCACCATCTCCCCCGCCCATCCCCCAGCCAAAATCCCAAAGGGAACCAGTTCCTGCCAGGGAACTTGCTCGCTCCGCACAAACACCCAACTCTGTGCTTCTGTGGAGCCAAACCTCCAGCAGCGGATCTCACTCCCTCCCGCTGCCACAGGGCCCCTTCTGAAGTGGATCACCTAAGGAGAAGCCAGCTAAGCCTCCCCTCCTGCCCCCGTACACCTTGCCTACCCACCCCAGCTAATACGCCAGATCCCCAGCACCACAAGCCTGGCAGTGTGCAAGTAGCCCAGAGGGCCACGCCACCCCACAGTGAATCCCGCCCCTAGGAGAGGGAAAGAGAAGGCACACACCAGTCCGACTGTGGCTCCAGCAGTGGGCTGGGGGCAGACATTAGGTCTGACTGCGGCCCCGCCCACCAACTCCAGTTATACACCACAGCACAGGGGAAGTGCCCTGCAGGTCCTCACCACTCCAGGGACTATCCAAAATGACCAAATGGAAGAATTCCCCTCAGAAGAATTGCCAGGAAATAACAACAGCCAATGAACTGATCAAAAAGGATTTAAATAATATAACAGAAAGTGAATTTAGAATAATAGTCATAAAATTAATCGCTGGGCTTGAAAACAGTATAGAGGACAGCAGAGAATCTCTTGCTACCGAGATCAAGGGACTAAGGAACAGTCAGGAGGAGCTGAAAAACGCTTTAAACGAAATGCAAAACAAAATGGAAACCACGACGGCTCGGATTGAAGAGGCAGAGGAGAGAATTGGTGAACTAGAAGATAAAGTTATGGAAAAAGAGGAAGCTGAGAGAAAGAGAGATAAAAAAATCCAGGAGTATGAGGGGAAAATTAGAGAACTAAGTGATACACTAAAAAGAAATAATATACGCAATATTGGTATCCCAGAGGAGGAAGAGAGAGGGAAAGGTGCTGAAGGGGTACTTGAAGAAATAATAGCTGAGAACTTCCCTGAACTGGGGAAGGAAAAGGGCATTGAAATCCAAGAGGCACAGAGAACTCCCTTCAGACGTAACTTGAATCGATCTTCTGCACGACATATCATAGTGAAACTGACAAAATACAAGAATAAAGAGAAAATTCTGAAAGCAGCAAGGGATAAACGTGCCCTCACATATAAAGGGAGACCTATAAGACTCGTGACTGATCTCTCTTTTGAAACTTGGCAGGCCAGAAAGTCTTGGCACGATATCTTCAGTGTGCTAAACAGAAAAAATATGCAGCCGAGAATCCTTTATCCAGCAAGTCTGTCATTTAGAATAGAAGGAGAGATAATGGTCTTCCCAAACAAACAAAAACTGAAGGAATTCATCACCACTAAACCAGCCCTACAAGAGATCCTAAAGGGGATCCTGTGAGACAAAGTACCAGAGACATCGCTACAAGCATAAAACATACAGACATCACAATGAGTCTAAACCCGTATCTTTCTATAATAACACTGAATGTAAATGGATTAAATGCACCAACCAAAAGACATAGGGTATCAGAATGGATAAAAAAACAAGACCCATCTATTTGCTGTCTACAAGAGACTCATTTTAGACCTGAGGACACCTTTAGATTGAGAGTGAGGGGATGGAGAACTATTTATCATTCTACTGGAAGCCAAAAGAAAGCTGGAGTAGCCATACTTCTATCAGACAAACTAGACTTTAAATTAAAGGCTGTAACAAGAGATGAAGAAGGGCATTATATAATAATTACAGGGTCTATCCATCAGGAAGAGCTAACAATTATAAATGTCTATGTGCCGAATACTGGAGCCCCCAAATATACAAAACAATTACTCATAAACATAAGCAACCTTATTGATAAGAATGTGGTAATTGCAGGGGACTTTAACACTCCACTTACAGAAATGGATAGATCCTCTAGACACACGGTCAATAAAGAAACAAGGGCCCTGAATGATACATTGGATCAGATGGACTTGACAGATATATTTAGAACTCTGCATCCCAAAGCAACAGAATATACTTTCTTCTTGAGGGCACATGGAACATTCTCCAAGATAGATCATATCTTGATAGGGTCACAAAACAGCCCTTCATAAGTTCACAAGAATTGAAATTATACCATGCATACTTTCAGACCACAATGCTATGAAGCTAGAAATCAACCACAAGAAAAAGTCTGGAAAACCTCCAAAAGCATGGAGCTTAAAGAACACCCTACTAACGAATGAGTGGGTCAACCAGGCAATTAGAGAAAATTAAAAAATATATGGAAACAAATGAAAATGAAAATACAACAATCCAAACTCTTTGGGACGCAGCGAAGGCAGTCCTGAGAAGAAAATACATTGCAATTCAGGCCTATCTCAAGAAACAAGAAAAATCCCAAATACAAAATCTAACAGCACATCTAAAGGAAATAGAAGCAGAACAGCAAAGGCAGCCTAAACCCAGCAGAAGAAGAGAAATAATAAAGATCAGAGCAGAAATAAACAGCATAGAATAAAAAAAAAAAACTGTAGAGCAGATCAAAGAAACCAAGAGTTGGTTTTTTGAAAAAATAAACAAAATTGACAAACCTCTAGCCAGGCTTCTCAAAAAGAAAAGGGAGATGACCCAAATAGATAAAATCATGAATGAAAATGGAATGATTACAACCAATCCCTCAGAGATACAAACAATTATCAGGGAATACTATGAAAAATTATATGCCAACAAATTGGACAACCTGGAAGAAATGGACAAATTCCTAAACACCCACACTCTTCCAAAACTCAATCAGGAGGAAATAGAAAGCTTGAACAGACCCATAACCAGCGAAGAAATTGAATTGTTTATCAAAAATCTCTCAACAAATAAGAGTCCAGGACCAGATGGCTTCCCAGGGGAGTTCTACCAGACGTTTAAAGCAGAAATAATACCTATACTTCTCAAGCTACTCCAAGAAATAGAAAGGGAAGGAAAACTTCCAGACTCATTCTATGAAGCCAGTATTAGTTGGATTCCTAAACCAGACAGAGACACAGTAAAAAAAGAGAACTACAGGCCAATATCGCTGATGAATATGGATGCAAAAATTCTCAATAAGATACTAGCAAATCGAATTCAACAGCATATAAAAAGAATTATTCACCATGATCAAGTGGGATTCATTCCTGGGATGCAGGGCTGGTTCAACATTCATAAATCAATCAACGTGATACATCACATTAATAAAAAAAAAAGAGAAGAACCATATGATCCTGTCAATCGATGCAGAAAAGGCCTTTGACAAAATCCAGCACCCTTTCTTAATAAAAACCCT
Source organism: Panthera uncia (assembly GCF_023721935.1). Lineage (NCBI taxonomy): Eukaryota > Metazoa > Chordata > Mammalia > Carnivora > Felidae > Panthera > Panthera uncia. Next base: position 51,232,788 of record NC_064817.1, read on the forward strand.
TGAGAAAGTCGGGATAGAAGGAACATACTTAAAGATCATGAAAGCCATTTATGAAAAGCCCACAGCTAACATCATCCTCAACGGGGAAAAACTGAGAGCTTTTTGCCTGAGATCAGGAACACGACAGGGATGCCCACTCTCACCGCTGTTGTTTAATATAGTGTTGGAAGTTCTAGCATCAGCAATCAGACAACAAAAGGAAATCAAAGGCATCAAAATTGGCAAAGATGAAGTCAAGCTTTCGCTTTTTGCAGATGACATGATATATACATGGAAAATCTGATAGACTCCACCAAAAGTCTGCTAGAACTGATACATGAATTCAGCAAAGTTGCAGGATACAAAATCAACGTACAGAAATCAGTTGCATTCTTATACACTAATAATGAAGCAACAGAAAGACAAATAAAGAAACTGATCCCATTCACAATTGCACCACGAAGCATAAAATACCTAGGAATAAATCTAACCAAAGATGTAAAAGATCTGTATGCTGAAAACTATAGAAAGCTTATGAAGGTAATTGAAGAAGATATAAAGAAATGGAAAGACATTCCCTGCTCATGGATTGGAAGAATTAATATTGTCAAAATGTCAATACTACCCAAAGCTATCTACACATTCAATGCAATCCCAATAAAAATTGCACTAGCATTCTTCTCGAAACTAGAACAAGCCATCCTAAAATTCATATGGAACCACAAAAGGCCCCGAATAGCCAAAGTAATTTTGAAGAAGAAGACCAAAGCAGGAGGCATCACAATCCCAGACTTTAGCCTCTACTACAAAGCTGTCATCATCAAGACAGCATAGTATTGGCACAAACACAGACACATAGACCAAAGGAATAGAACAGAAACCCCAGAACTAGACCCACAAACGTATGGCCAACTCATCTTTGACAAAGCAGGAAAGAACATCCAATGGAAAAAAGACAGTCTCTTTAACAAATGGTGCTGGGAGAACTGGACAGCAACATGCAGAAGGTTGAAACTAGACCACTTTCTCACACCATTCACAAAAATAAACTCAAAATGGATAAAGGACCTGAATGTGAGACAGGAAACCATCAAAACCCTAGAGGAGAAAGCAGGAAAAGACCTCTCTGACCTCAGCCATAGCAATCTCTTACTCAACACATCCCCAAAGGCAAGGGAATTAAAAGCAAAAATGAATTACTGGGACCTTATGAAGATAAAAAGCTTCTGCACAGCAAAGGAAACAACCAACAAAACTAAAAGGCAACCAACGGAATGGGAAAAGATATTTGCAAATGACATATCAGACAAAGGGCTAGTATCCAAAATCTATAAAGAGGTCACCAAACTCCACACCCAAAAAACAAATAACCCAGTGAAGAAATGGGCAGAAAACATGAATAGACACTTCTCTAAAGAAGACATCCGGATGGCCAACAGGCACATGAAAAGATGTTCAACGTCGCTCCTTATCAGGGAAATACAAATCAAAACCACACTCAGATACCACCTCACGCCAGTCAGAGTGGCCAAAATGAAGAAATCAGGAGACTATAGATGCTGGAGAGGATGTGGAGAAACAGGAACCCTCTTGCACTGTTGGTGGGAATGCAAATTGGTGCAGCCGCTCTGGAAAGCAGTGTGGAGGTTCCTCAGAAAATTAAAAATAGACCTACCCTATGACCCAGCAATAGCACTGCTAGGAATTTACCCAAGGGATACAGGAGTACTGATGCATAGGGGCGCTTGTACCCCAATGTTTATAGCAGCACTCTCAACAATAGCCAAATTATGGAAAGAGCCTAAATGTCCATCAACTGATGAATGGATAAAGAAATTGTGGTTTATATACACAATGGAATACTACGTGGCAATGAGAAAAAATGAAATATGGCCTTTTGTAGCAACATGGATGGAACTGGAGAGTGTGATGCTAAGTGAAATAAGCCATACAGAGAAAGACAGATACCATATGGTTTCACTCTTATGTGGATCCTGAGAAACATAACAGAAACCCATGGGGGAGGGGAAGGAAAGAAAAAAAAAAAAGAGGTTAGAGTGGGAGAGAGCCAAAGCATAAGAGACTGTTAAAAACTGAGAACAAACTGAGGGTTGATGGGGGGTGGGAGGGAGGGCAGGGTGGGTGATGGGTATTGAGGAGGGCACCTTTTGGGATGAGCACTGGGTGTTGTATGGAAACCAATTTGACAGTAAATTTCATATATTAAAAAATAAAATAAAAAAAAAGAAATTGTGTTTTATATACACAATGGAATACTACGTGGCAATGAGAAACCCATGGGGGAGGGGAAGAAAAAAAAAAAAAGAGGTTCGAGTGGGAGAGAGCCAAAGCATAGGAGACTGTTAAAAACTGAGAACAAACTGAGGGTTGATGGGGGGGTGGGAGGGAGGGGAGGGTGGGTGATGGGTATTGAGGAGGGCACCTTTTGGGTTGAGCACTGGGTGTTGTATGGAAACCAATTTGACAATAAATTTCATATATTGAAAAAAAAAGAAACAGATATAGGGAATGTGCTAAGGTGTGATGAAAGCTTTTCAAAAATGATAGTTGTCTAGGTTACTCAGCTGAAAAGAATAGAGTGAGGGAAAATGTGGTTTAAATGTCTGGGTATTTTACTGGTGTTAGAAAGCATTTCAGCTATCCCACCTAGCAGAATCTTTCACAGTAATAAAGGGTCACTTGAATGGAATTGTCTTTGAGTTGATAAGGAAGGTAATGAAACACAGTATATTAACAGTGTCTATAAAGCAGGGGAGGGGCAGTGTTTTGGCATTGGTTATCAAAATAAGAAGAATGTGCCAATTAAACAAAAGATAAACTGGAGTCAAAGAAATGCTGTAGACCATACAGAGGATATTAATACGATCTTTTGTGATTATTTTAAACTTTCTTATTTGTAGAGAGCAGATATGGAAATCGGAATTTTTATTAGTCTTCTGATGTAATGGTAACAAAATCAAAGGGTTTTCTTTGCTAACTTGGTTAGAAAATGAAACATTAGGCAAAATTTCTGACTTATGTAAAAGGAAATCTCTTACAGATACAGGGGGCGGAAATGGAAACAGAGAAGTTACTTGTTTGTTCTTTAAGCTGTCAAATGACCTGGAATCAGGAGTTTACTACCTCTATTTCTTCAATAAAATTACCCTGAAACTGAAAAAAAAAAAAAAGAAATTGTGGTTTATATACACAATGGAGTACTACGTCGCAATGAGAAAGAATTAAATACGGCCTTTGTAGCAACATGGATTGAACTGGAGAATGTTATGCTAAGTGAAATAAGCCATACAGAGAAAGACAGATATCATATGTTTTCACTCTTATGTGGATCCTGAGAAACTTAACAGAAACCCATGGGGGAAGGGAAGGGAAAAAAAAAGAGGTTAGAGTGGGAGAGAGCCAAAGCATTAGAGACTGTTAAAAACTGAGAACAAACTGAGGGTTGATGGGGGGGGGGGGGGAGGGGGGGGTGGGTGATGGGTATTGAAGAGGGCATTTTTTGGGATGAGCACTGGGTGTTGTATGGAAACCAATTTGACAATAAATTACATAAAAAAAGTGAGTAGGGGTCAGATTGTTAATGAAGCTAAGAAAATTGGATTTGAGACAGCAACAGAATTATTAAATGTAAGAGGTATTTGATTGCATAAGAAAGGTAGGTATATCTTGGGAATGTTCTTTATCTCGGGGTAATTTTCAAACTTCTCTATAGTATTTTTTTTCATAGTCATAGTAAGGCAGTGATGGGTAGTAAACATCAGTATGAAATAGTGTAACTATACTACAGAATGATTTATAAATGCAACTGTAGATTCTTCCATTTTGAAGAGTTTGAAGAATTATCGAGTAATTCTGAAAAATCAGGTTCTGCTACAAGGGATTGGACAAAAGAACCTATAGGTTTTTACAGTGGACTCATGACCTATTCTTATCTCTGCAAGTGAACGATAAGAGAATTGTGGATGGGAATATTTGGAATTATATTGCCTTGTGCCTTGGTCCTACCTCTTGTCCACATGCAGAAAAATGTGTTTCAGATTTAGTCTCCATCATAGCTTTTGTTAGAAGCCCCATTACGATACAAAATGTAATTGGAGGGTACCCTCTATTACTTGGAAAGAGCCATATCCATAATATTCAATGTTTATGCTTTGTATATAATAGGAAATATTGATGTTTTGTGTGCAATGCAAGCATTAAATCTGGGGTGTGAGCAATGAATCTTGTTTGTAGCTTGCTACCAGAGCAACCTCTTTTACCTCAGAAATTCTTCTAATCCTTCAGGATTTTCCTTCTTCCCGTGCTTCCCATTGTGGACATCAGAGAGTAGCTTTATGTGTACCCCCTACTGCCATATTTGGTCTCTCAGGTGTTGTCATGGCAATACTTTATGTTCTGCAGTGAGCACCCATTACCTTGATGAAAGATGTTGGCTGTGGCCTTTTGCATTTTTTCACTTAAGGTTGGCTTTATTTACAAAAGTCATTTTCTGCCTGTTTATTTATGGCTAGGGACTATGGCCTAAAAGAAGGGAAGAGAATGCTAGAAAGATTGCCCCTGGTTTTTAAGAGTATTTGACATTGTACCTTCCACCCACCTCCAAGTCTCTTGTAAGATCAACCACAGTATCTTGAATAATAATGCAATTGACCCTTTTTGTTCTGAGTATTTCCTGACAAATAAGGGGCAACTCACTCCCCAGGTCTTCCAATTACTGCTGGAGAATGAGGGTTGGCTCAGACCCGACCATTCTCTCTTTTGGGGTACAGGAGGATGCCTCCAGTCACAGTACAACTTGCTCAGTGACAGCAACCTGCAGTTGCATTTGTAAAACTATTTCCTTTGAATCTACCATTTTGGGATCTCTTGAGATATTTTTTCTCTAAGGCTAAGTTCTCCAGAGTGGATCTTTAATATATGAATTGTTCTTAGGGGAATCTGAAGAAATACATAAAGATGAAAGGTTTCCAATTGTCTCTGTAGGCGATATGTTACAGGAAACAGATTGTCTTTTCTAAAATATATGAAAAGTGGTATGGAAAGGGGTAATAATGTAGCTCTGTCTTTTTGAATAATATCTCATTGTTTCAAGCTGATTTTCTACTAAAATCATTTATATTCATCTCAGGCCTGGGAGTAAATACCAGCCTCCTCTTGCCCAACTCCTTGTAGTCCCCAGTCTCCTTTTGAGAATATTTGCCTAAATACCTTCTAACTTCTTGGTGTTCACTTCCAGTAACTATAAACTCATTATGCTTTGAGAAGCACATTCTATGTCTATACAACTCTGTCAGAAAATTCTTTCCTATTTTGAGTTGAAATCCACCTCTGTGTGTAGCTTCTACCCATGGGTATTAGCTCTGACTATGGGAAAACAAGTAATATGTCTATTTGCCTACTATGTATTCCCTGGCCAAATACTATATCTTCTGGTGTCCAGGTTAAAACAAACAAAACAACCTCACTTTTCCAACTATTTCTCAAGGAAACCAAATTTCTTCCTCTTTTCCCTGTCTCTGCATAAAAGTATACTCCATTTTATCTGTGTTCATTTTAACGTATAATGCTCAGAGTTGAAATTGGACTTTTTGGTAAGGTATGACTGGCCCTGGTAGTGCAAACCTATAAATTCCTTTATCTGAATCCCAGACTATTGAAATGCAGACAGATGCCACATTGCCATATTGCGCCATCACATATTCCTAGGGAATTAGTAAAACCTGCTCATTCTTTTTCATTCATGCTCTTGTTCTAGGCCACATCTCCCACCTACCTCTGTCCTTTCCTTTCATACCCAAAGGGAAGACTCCTTTGACAGTGGATCTTATTTTTACCTCTTTATTCTGTTTTTTTTTTTAATCTTCACTCAGAAGGTGTGTATCTTCAGAGACTTTCACACCCAATACTTCCATGGAGCCTTCTCTATCTTCTTTCTCTTTTGCCAGTTCAGAGGAAATCAGTCTTCTCTTTTCTCTAGGTTTAATGTCCAACCATAAAATCACCACAGTTCCTTCATCACTCATCTACTTAAACTTACTTTTGGACTGGGATAAAGCTAAGACCTGAGCCAGATAGGAGGTCAGAGAAGCTTCAAGAACCAAACATAGCTCATTTTCACTACATACGTAAAGAACGAGGGTCAGGTTCGCCCCCTTCTGAGAACAGTTGGGCCTGAGTCCAGAGCTTTTCATAGGGAAAGCAAGTGGAAGCTGAGAAAATTTTTCTGGACAAAATTCACTTCCTAGAAATATTCTCAGCTTTCTGTGCCTCAAATGTGTAGCAGTATTTTTTTTTTTAGTTTCCAAAGAATATTCTCACCATTTAAATCATCTTGAAAGAGTACATATATATCATTGTTCATTGCCCCAATTTTGCAGATACAGCTACTCAAAGTCACACAGCAAGTGTGATCTTATTAAGTGGCAAAGCCTACAGAAGAGATGGAAGCATAGTAACTCCTTGGGATAAGCCACTAGTGAAAAGAGAAAGAAAGAAATGACTTGTTCTAGTTCCACTATGAAAATAGTATAAGCTCCAGCCAAGAGTTTACATTAAAATACAAATAAGTGCAACAACCTGGATGGATCTAGAGGGTATAATGCCAAGTGAAATAAGTCAATCAGAGATAGATACCATATGATTTCACTTATATGTGGAATTTAAGAAATGAAACATGAACATAGGGGAAGAGAAGGAAAAATAAAATAACATAAAAAGAGAGAGGCAGACAAACCATAAGACACTCTTAAATATAGAGAACAGAGAGTTACTGGAGCAGAAGTGTGTGGGGGAATGAGCTAAATGTGTGATGGGAATTAAAGAGGGCACATGTTGGGATGAGCACTGGGTGTTATATGTAAGTGAAGAATCACCAAATTCTACTCCTGAAACCAATACTACACTATATGTTAACTAACATGAATTTAAATATAAAAAGGAAACAAATGAACAAAGGGAAAAAAGAGGCAAATCAAAAAAAACAGACTCTTTTTTAAAAGTTTTTACTTAAATTCCAGTTGGTTAACATACAGTGTGATATTAGTTTCACGTGTACAATTTAGTGATTCAGCACTTTCACACAACACCCAGTGCTCATCACAAGTGCACTCCTAAGTCCCCAACACCTATTTAACCCATCGTCCCACTCACATCCCCTCTGGTGACCATCAGTTTGTTCTCTAGGGTTATGAGTCTTTTTTGCTTGTTTGTTTTTGTTCTCTTTTCCACATATGATAATTCGTTTTGTTTCTTAAACTCCACATATGAGTGAAATCATATGGTATTTGCCTTTCTCTGACAGATTCTTTAACTATAGAGCACAAACTATTGGTTGCCAAAAAGGAGGTAGGTGGGGGAATAGGTGAAATAGGTGATGGGAATTAAGGAGTGTACTTATCATGAGCACTGAGAATGTATAGATGGTTTAATCATTATATTGTACACCCCAAATTAATATAATACTGTATGTTAATTACACTTGAATAAAAAAAAAGGTCTGAACAGAATACACACTTTAAAACATCAAATAATACCCCATATCTGAGCCCCATAGTTTATGAACTATGTCTTAGAGTCTTAAGGGAGAAGACTCAATCTGACAGCTTGAAGTTTAGGCATTATTATAAACAATATTTCCTATGGCTTTAAACTAGGAAATCAACAAATAGGAACCTCTTAAATAAATGGAATAGTAATCTTTATTATTTAAAAACTTGAACCAAGAACACATATAGGTAGAAAAATTTCAATTTAAAACAGATAATTAAGCCGTATTTTTTTTGTGTTTTTCTTACCCAAGTCCATATTCTAAGACATGGACTCTCCTGTGAGGAGTTTAAGGTGGAGAAACAAGGCAAGGATTTGAGTGCAACAGTTCACAGAGTACCTTAGTTGAATCACTTCCCTTCTCTGGGCCTGTTTACCTGGAAAATATTTTCCTTACCTCCCACTGATTAAAGCAGAAGAGTTTTTGGAAATCCATTCAAACGGTATTGGAGACATTCAAGGTAACTCCATCAAAGAAATTTCTTATAGAACTGGAAGATGCCCTGTTTGGGCATAGGAGAGGGCAGTCTGAGAAATTCTACTCTAGATCGTCATAAGTCTGGTGCCCCAGAGATTGAGAAAGAGAAAGGTTTTTCAAGTGTGGGGAGGATAAAATTGAAACAGGGTTTGGTGCTGGATCACCAAATAGGTAGACAATAGACTAGGACACTAGCAAACAGATACACCAAAACAAACAAACAAACAAATAATAAATAAATAAATAAATAAGAAGAATTTATTTTTTTATTTTTATTTTTGAGAGACACAGAGAGAGAGCATGAGCAGGGGAGGAGCAGAGAGAGGGAGACACAAAATCCAAAGCAGGCTGCAGGCTCCGAGCTTTCCACACAGAACATGATGCAGGGCTTGAACTCAGGAACTGTGTGACCATAACCTGAGATGAAGTCTGATGCTCAACTGACTGAGCCACCCAGAAACCCTCAAAAAAGAATTTTGAAAAACAACCTGATACTTTATGTTAAAAAACAAAACAAATAAAAACCTCCAAAATAATCATCATGAGGAAAATTGCAGAATTACACTCATTACATACTCAGTATGCTTATTTTTTTGGGTTTTTTTTTTATTTTTTTACTGTTTTTTTTTTCAAGTTTTTATCTGAATTCCAGTTAGTTATAATACAGGTGTACATTATAGTAATTCAACACGTCCATAAAACACCGAGTGCTCAACACAACAAGTGCACTCCTTAATCCTTATCATCTATTTAACCCATCTTCCCCACACTGTTCTTCTGGTAACCATCAGTTTGATCTCTATAGCTAAGAGTCTATTTCTTGGTTTGCCTCTCTTTCTCTTTTTTTCCCTTTAATCATTTGTTTTGTTTCTTAAATTCCACATATTTGATACATATGGGAAGGAAAGACTCTTGAAGTTATGTCTTCCTTGCTTGTTGTTTTGGCCTCCACAGCTCCCACTGCATGTGGCTTAATCCAATCAATGCAAGAAATGCAGGTGTCTCATCACCCTCCTTCTAAGCCCAGCTCAAGGCTAGCTTTGTCACTTTCTCTTTTTTTTCCCCTCCAGAGTCAATCTCAGAAAGCTTTGTTGCTTTCATCAACCTAACATTTGGTCCATGTGCTTGCTGCAAGCAAACACTAATTGTGGGGGAAGTTACTTCAAGATATTTTGTCCTTCCTCCTGACTCCTTGAAAATCAAGTGAAAAGTGCACCAAGTGACTAATATGGTTCATTCAATACTGGGGTTTGAGAAGACTATTAAATGGAGGTGGGGACTCTAGATAATTTATTCATTTGTTGAAGGAAGAGGTAGTACAAGGCTCTTGTCAGATGGTTTCGGTGTCCAAGAGCCCTAACTCTAAGGAAGTTCTTATTTAAGTCAAACTTAATTTCTTTCACTGAAATTTAAGCTCATTTACATTTGGTACTTCTTAATTTAAAAAGTTCATCAATTCTTTTTCTTTTTTAGAGGAGAAGAAGCATATTATATTAAAAAGAGCTTTTCTCTGCCAAAGTATCCCTGAAAGACCAAAGCCAAGATACTTCCTTGTTCTTAGTGTCAATTTCCTCATCTGTAAGTCAAAGAAAACAATATTTTACTAAAAGGATTGTACCATTTAATTGTGAAGCATCTACGGAAAGGGTAGGCACCAGTTTCTGACATATACTAGGTGTACTCAACACAGTTTTCTCAATTCCATATCCTATGATGACAGCACCAGTATCAGAATATCACAACCCAGATTTTCTGACTTCCAACCAAGTGGAGGAACAGTGATTATGATCATACTTCTATGAATATCTGATCTACAAAAGACTAAGAAGACTAAGAAATATGAGTCTTTTGTAGAAAGAGGAGAAAAGGAGAAAAATAGAGTTATTAGCCTTGAAAGCTGAGTAAAGGAGACTGGACAGATGCATAAATCAATAAGTCATGAGAAGACTCTGGAATTCTTAAGTTGTTGAATGACAGGGTGAATATAATGAACAATCACATGTCCGAATCTCCCCTCAGAGTTTCCAAGAGGTGATGCAGAACCCATGAATAAAAAGTTGCTCTCCGTCCCCAAGCCAGGATGGGCACGTTAACTGTTTCTAAAAAAGAGACCTCCTTCCAGAGCCCTCAGCCCAGTAATCTTTATCAGCTTCCCCTGTTCTCATTGGCTGTTATCTTAAGAGTGTTTTCCTTATCCTCCCTTCCATGACCTCTCTACTTTTGTGGGGCTAAGTACCTCTCACTGAACTTTTATCTGGCATTTTTACTCACGGGAAAGTCCATATACCATATTATGTATTTCTATGTCTGCTATTGGCCAAGGTTTGGCAGTTCTCATTTACAAGGCTGGGATGTGCCAGGCCAAAGACAGTGGGAGAGCCAGAACTGCTCTTGTAATTCTGGAATCTTCAAAGACCAAAGCTAGGAGTACCCTAAATGATCTATGTCAATACTCTCATGCTAAAGATGAATAAATGAAGCATGGAGAAAATACTGTAGTAGGAAATAGTAAGAGAGACTCACCTAAAGTCACACAGAGCCTATATCAGAGGCCGAGTCTCCAAACTCCCATCCCAGTACCATTTTCACTACACCAAGTTTAACTCTTGAGGTGTTTGTCCATTGTTTTCACTCCCACTTCTGGTTTCCCTCTATCAGTTCTCCTTCAGGGAAACATTTTAGTTACACTACTATCCCCCTCACACATAACTAAAAAACACCATGAATTCGTCCCTTTATTCTATTTTCTCCTAGTCTAGGCATTCAGACTTAAGTGATTTTCTTAACTATTCCTCCTACCACAATTGGGAGCCAAGAGCAGATAAGCATATCTCTAACTTGATTCCTGGGTTTCATCTTCCAGGGCTAGCTGTAAACACAATACCAGCCAATGAAGCAGCAAACAAGAAACTTTCAGTCTAAAATGTCCTAGCACAAGTCTCAATGAAAATATTTCCATCTACCTTGGGACAGGAAACTGGCTGCTTGTTTACAGGACTGGCCTAAGAAGAAAGAGAATGAGAACAGTTGTGAAGCCAAAAAGATGTCAAAGAACCATCTGTTTTGAGTATCTCAAAACCCAGGCTGAATATTTTGGTCACTGTGTGGCATGGCTTCAGATTTCAAACCTGGCCATGGTGGCTCTACCAAAAAAATGTTCTCAGTGGGAAAGGGGGATAGAAGGATAGCTAACTTTGGTGGAGTGAAACATCCTCCAAAGTTGGTGTCCTGGACCCATATGCCCTGTTGTTACAGAAACAACTCAACACGTTGGAAGACTTCTGCAAAGGAGACCCCATTAGATCACTTCATTATAGAGTATACACTTAAACATTTTCCTAGCCCGTGTTCCAGGAATTATAAAACTGGGCAATTAAGATTGTCTTCAAAGGCTGGAATTCTAATCAGCTCCATGTGAGGAGGCAAAGGGGTGGCATCACTGGGTGAGACGATTTTATTTGGTAAGTAAATCCAACATTAATAATGAGAAAAAAATCTGGGCATCTTAAAGATGTGGATGGGTGAGGAAAGCCAGGCTTAACTACAAGGGAGTCTATTGAATGTGGCCCTTAGTTGGGGCAGAGTAGCTATAGAGTGCTAAGCCAAAATGTAGTTTGCCTTGCATATCATAACAGTCTAGCTCACAGACATAGGTTTACTCCATGGAACCTGAGGATGAGCCTCAAGATCCCAGATCTTCCTCTCACACTGACTGACTTGGAGAACGTGGACTATGTCCTAACTGTCTGCATGCTTCAGTGTCCTCATCTGTATAATGGGAGGGGATCTAATTAGATCATAATCCTTCCACTTCTAAATTGTTATGCATGATTTTCTGTGGGAAACCTAGTCCTGTTTTTTACCCTCAGTAAAGAATGTTTGTGATGGTATATATACATATATATGTGTGTGTGTGTATATATATATATATATATATGTATGTATATGTGTGTGTGTGTGTGTGTGTGTGTGTGTATAATGGAGTATTATATATATCAAAAAGAATGAAGTCTTGCCATTTGCAACTATGTGGATGTAACTGGAGGGTATTATGCTAAGTGAAATTAGTCGGAGAAAGACAAAAATCATATGACTTCACTCATATGAGGACTTTAAGAGACAAAACATATGAACATAAGGGAAAAGAAACAAAAATAATATAAAAACAGGGAAGGGGACAACACAGAAAAGACTCGTAAATATGGAGAACAAACTGAGGGTTCCTGGAGGGGTTGTGGGAGGGGGGATGGGCTAAATGGGTAAGGGGTACTAAGGAATCTACTCCTGAAATCATTGTTGCACTATATTCTAATTTGGATGTAAATTTAAAATAATAAAATTTTTAAAAAGTTATAAAAAAAGAGAATGTGTGTGATGGCAAGAATTAAACTACTGTGACACTCCAGTTTAGACAATTTCTGGCTGTGCCAGAACCTGCTTTCAACTCCTATTCTGTAAAGTTCTGTTTCCAAAGACTTGTTAGAAATTCCTTAAGCCCTGGATGTCCATGCCAGGGTCAGCAAGGTTCTCTTTTGTTCTGATATTATTCCAAGTTTGTTTTTTAATGGGACTTGGAAGCAGAATTTCAATAATTTTTAATCATTGCAAAAATTGTTTGGCTTCGTTTTGTCTACATTTCCCACTTTCCATTTTATTAATCCACATTAATTAATTTACATTTGTTTTAGTTTTCTGTACAAGAGAATTATCTTAAGACATGACTATCCAAAGTCTTAGTTGCCTGGTAATAGGCAGACTGCATCAGGCAGAAGGAAGATGTCTTTACCAACCCTCTTTCCCCCAAGGAATAGAAAAAAGAAAAAGGATTCAAAGTGAGTTGACACTTGAAAAACATAAGAAAGGCATTTTCTTTCGTATTTTCTGCACAGGAAAAAGATTGGAATGTGGTAGGAACCGCTTAGGGGATTAAGAAACCAATGAGCAGTACAGTTAGGTTAGTGTCAAAAGTGGCACACGGCCTCCAGTCAACTCAGTGGGACCAGCTACATCAATATGTGTGCTAAGCCCAGAACTAGGACAGTCAACCGTGACAATTTATTCTGCTTCGATTAGATCATACATAATGATATATAATCAGTTATGGAATCCATACACTTAGTATTTTTTTTTCTGAACATAAACATATATTCATGGTAAATAGTTTGGAATATACATAAAAACATAAAGAAAAAATAAACATATAATTGCCAAATACCACTCTTAAAGTGCTGGTGAATTTCCTTTTCTCTATATTTAATTCGTATTGTATAATATATAATTTGTGTGTGTGTATTTTGCTTTTTACAAATTTAAGATCATAAAGTATATTTAATTTGTTGTAATGGCTTTATAACAAGTTTTTCATTGAACATATTTTAAACATTTTCCCATGTTTATAGTTTTCAAAATCATGATTTTAACAGCTTAATAGTACCAGTGCATTTAACTGATTCTTTACTATTGAGCATTTAGATTATTTACAATTTTTCACAACTACAAATAACACTACAATGAGAAGTCTTGTATATAAATCTGTTTTCATTTATGATTATTTCCTTTGGATGTTTTCATAATTTTTTAATGTTTATTTGTGAGGGGGAGAGAGAGAGAGAGAGAGAGAGAGATCATGAGCAGTAGAGGGGCAGAGTGACAGGGATACACAGAATCTGAAGCTCCAGGCTCTGAGCTGTGAGCACAGAGCTTGACATGGGGCTTGAACTCATGAACCATGAGATCATGACCTGAGCTGAAGTCGGACGCTTAATGGACTGAGCCACCCAGGTGTTCCTGAATGTTTTTTTTATAAAAGTAGAGTTACTGGGTTAAAAGAGCATGAATATTTATAGGCTAGAGAAAGTAACAGAATCTATTATGACAGCAGCTGGAATTTAGTTCTACCTTTTATTTATCAAGCCCTGTGCTAGTTACTTGGAAAACAAAATAAATCAAATCTTATATTATCCCAGTCTAAGGGTGAAACACATGAGTAAACAGACAATTTTAATACAGTATATTATTGTTATAAGGCAAATATGCACTGAGCAAAGGGAAACTTGAAAGGTGATAAGGCCAAAACAAAGGAAAATGGAGGTGACTCCTAAAATAGGTTTGGAAAGTTAAATGCAGACTAGGTTGAGCCTTCTTAGGGCCTTGTTGATGTGGGTCCCATATTAGTTGAGCCTTTTCCAGGAAAGAAAGGCAGCAATGAACTTAAGACACCCAGGAGACCTGCCATAGGCCCATAGGAATAATAAAACAAAAGGACAGGAAAGACATCAACAGCTTGGAGTGGATCCATATCCAAAGCAGAAGTAGTATGGGAATAGAGATGTCAAATAACGTCCACATTAGTTGTGCTCAAGTTGTGAGAATTTGGGGCTAGATAAGGTCCTCTTTGGGCTTGAGGTATTGGTTTTGAGCCTTAAGAAGAGCAAAGAGTGAAGACTGCACTTCTACAAAATATCAGAGTAAATAGGCCCTTTTGAGTACCTTTAAAAGTAGGATATGGCCTGAACAAGCTGGAAGATCTCATGACCATTAGCAAAGGGAGAGGGAAAATGTGAGGAAGCCTGCATGTGATAAAGGCTATAGATCATGGATGGTTGTCAAAGTTTTATCTTCTGCTCCCAGATTTTCACAATTACCACCACTTTTCCACCATCATCATGTTGCTTCATCCAGCATCTACAAATGCTCTATTCATTTCTTTGGAAACATTTATGCAACCTGTAAATGTGTATTTGTCTGCAGATCTACTTGTTCAACACTTATCTCTCACACTAGATTGGAAACTATAGGTAAGGAATGGTGTTGAACTCTCTATTTATACTACTACTTGCACAACTATAGGCACAAAATCAGCTTTCCCTTAGTGATTATTGAAGAAATTAATCATGTCCATGGTCCCATAACCCGCCCCCCAAAAAGCTAGAGTGCCAGTGTCTTAGAAGGAACATACCAGAGCTTATAAATTATGGAACACAACTTTTTGAACTGGTTGTTTTCTCAGTTATTTTTGATTAGTATTTTGACATGTATCCTGAAGCACAAAAACAAATAAAAACCATTAAATATGAACTTTTACCTAAGACATAAACATCAGATTGTCTCAACTTATCCTTGATCCCTTTTCCATCTTTGGGCCTTCTCACACCTGTAGATAGGGTGAAGAAAGGAGACAAGGTGAGGGGTGAAATGATAAACAGAAATAGGGTTTCTGTGAAGGATGGGTGAGAAGTGGGATAAAGTAAGAATAAGAGGTGGAATAAAGGTGAAGGATGTCTTTCATATGCACTAACAATAGTGTTTTTACATGTTGAAACCTGTGTCTAAATGCTCTGTTTCATTGTCGTGATAGCTTAGACGGGGATGCCTGGTCACTTTCACCTGTGCCAGAAGACATATTCTGAGGCTGAGGCAGGGCTTGAGGGAAAGTCTTGAAGGACAATAGTAGAAGTATAGGCTTTCCTAAGGTGGTTTTTCGTGGGATAGGACGCCTTACACAGAGTCTTCTCTTTCCTGATTCTTCATAAACATTACCAGTTCCTGACTATTATCTAAGATCAATCAGAACTGCATCCACTTAAATTAAAGCTTATTCCCTGTAATAATATATACTCCTACCATGAGATTGTTAATAAGGTTACCATAAACGATTTAAAATAGTGCAGTCTCATCTTTATCTTTAAGATAAAATGTAGTTGAATGGGAAAAGTGGCACACTCTAGTCCAAATGCTGCACTTCAAATCCTAACTCCATCACTTCAATTCACCTCTATGAGCTTTGGTTCCTCATCTGCAAACAAGCTAATAATATCTTCCTCTTATTTTTGTAAGGATTAATTTAAATGAAACAATGTCTAAAATATCTGTAGCACAAATCTAGTATCAAAATTGGTTTTTATGATTATTTTAATCCCTCTGCTGTCATTAATGAATCGATTTAAACCCAGAATGAGGTCAGTTTTTTATGAGTAAAATTTCAATTTCCAGGAAGAAGCTAAATAAGTTATGTGAGTATACAATGAGATCAGGAAGTAGGATGGCATAGATGACCTATATAAAGGGGGTAGTTGGCCCAAAAGTAAGCAAACGGGCAGAGAATCCTTATCAACCTCCAACCTTGGCTTTTTTTTTTTTTTTTTTTTTGGTCACAACTTTGTACATGGTCTCTTAACAGAAAAAACACCAGATTTCTATTATTTTGGGCCATACAGAGTGAAGCTGCTCTACTATCTGTAAGATTACGGTGTGGAAATGAGATGCTTTAAGTTTTCTACAAGAATTATGTTTGGGTGCTGCCACACAAAAGCCTAACAGTAAATAATTAAGACAGGGCTTAAGTTTATGTGTCCAGTTATGACTTCCCAACACCAAAAATTCAGTTTGAAGAGTAAGAAATATGTATATATGACACAAAGAAACTTGTTTAAATTTTATTTTTGTCTGAATGATATTTTGATTCTGTAAGCCTAAATCTTGATTTAAGTTAAAAATTAAAAATAAAAAACACTGTAGTGAGACCCAAGATATATGGGTTGTAATCCTGTCTTTTTCAGTGACCTTGAATTACTTCCCCTTAACATTATCTATAAAATGGGCATAGGAAGAAACTATCTAAAATAATTTTATATATATATATATATATATATGAACAAAGCATCAGTGAACTGCAGAACTACTTCAAGTAGCCATAAATGCATGTAATTAGATTCCCTGAAGAAGATAAGGGATGGAGGATACAGAGAAATATTTAAAGAAATAATGGGTGAAACTTTTCAAAAAATGATGAAAACTGTATTAGCTCATTTCCCAGAAGTTTAACCAACCCAAAATACAGATATAAAAAGAAACCACACCAAAGTATATCATAATCAAATTGCCTAAAACCAGTGGTATAAAAATCTTAAAGGCAGCCAGAGAATAAAGACAGATTACATGCAGAATAAGAAAGTTTGACACAACAAATAAAAATTAAAAAAAGCTTGACATGAGATTTTTTTCAATCAGAAGCAATGTAAGTGAGAAGACAAAGGAAAACGTTTAAAATACTCAAAGAAAAATACTGTCATCTAGAATTCTTCACACAGCAAAAATACATATTAAAAACAAAGGTGAAATAGACACTTTCAGATATATAAAAGCAGAAAGAATTCAGAGTAAGCAGACCTACCTCTAAGAAATGTTAAAGTATATCTTTTCAACTGAGTATTTACAGTGTCAGATGGAAACCTGGGTTTACATAAAAGAACACATATATAAAAATATTTTCATCTAATCATCTAAACCAGCTTTTAATGACCATGACAGCAAAAATCATCTCAAACAGATTGCATAAACATATGTGGGATCTCCTTAGCAATCATAAAATCAAAAACCACTTCTTTGAGTATCATGTTACATATACATTAAATTAGGCCAAACACTAGAATACATAATGATAATGGTTTGAAACTGTTAGAGTAATTAATTGAAACTTGGGCTTCCAACTGATATTACTTTTAAAAAATATAATGCAAGGAGTCCACTTGTTCCCTCTTTTCTCTCGTTCTACTCTGCCATGCCCTGCTCTGAAGCGACACCCACCAACTCCCCCAGAAAGCGGGGTCCGCCTGCGGAGGACGCCATGAGGCTACGCTTTGTCCGGCTCTCTGAGCACGCCACTGCCCTGAGTAAGGGGTCCGCGCGGGCCTCGGGCTACGATCTGTACAGTGCCTATGATTATACAGTACCACCTATGGAAAAAGCCCTTGTGAAAACGGACATTCAGATAGCTCTTTCTTCTGGGTGCTATGGAAGAGTAGCTCCCCGTTCTGGCTTGGCTGCGAAACACTTCATAGATGTAAGAGCTGGCGTCATAGATGAAGATTATAGAGGAAATGTGGGTGTTGTGCTATTTAATTTTGGCAAAGAAAAGTTTGAAGTCAAAAAGGGTGATCGAATTGCACAGCTCATTTATGAACGGATTTTTGATCCAGAAATAGAGGAAGTTCAGGTTTTGGATGACACTGAAAGGGGTTCAGGAGGTTTTGGTTCTACTGGGAAGAATTAAAACTTATGCCAAGAATAGAAAATGAGAAAACATACTTTTCTTAAAAATAGTCTTTGCTTAAAAAAAATAAAAATAAAAATAAAAAAATAAAAAACATAATGCAATAATTATGTAGAAACATATAAATGTTCTTACTCTTTCACCTGATAGCTATCATCCTATAAATTTAGGCAAAGAATGTAAGCCAATGAAAAAATATATATAAATGCATGAATTTGCTCATTTTAGTACTATTTAAAACAATGTCCAATAATACATGTAGTAGATTATGATATACCTCCTGGATAAAATATCAGTTATTCATTAAATCTATAATTAGCAAGAGTGTTTAGCAAACATGGAAAATTCTTATAAGGTTCATTGATTGAAACATATAAAATTAAACTTATCCTATAATCACAACTATATAAAAATGATATTTGTGGATAAGGATGTAAGAAAGCAAGAAAAAATGGAAATTTGAATTGTCAGAATAACAGTGGGTTTGAGGTGGGTTATTTTTCTTGCTTTTTTATTAATGTTGTTTTGATTTTTTTATATTCAAAATAAAAGTAGTAAAACTGTCCCCAGGTTTTCATAAGAAATAATGAGATAATGATTACTCATGAAAGTCCTTGTATATTTGCTAAAGGTATATTCTGCAATTTTAAACGGATATGCTTGATTTATTTAAAGTTATTTAAATATAATCCTCATGTAATTAAATTAATAAAAAGGTATTATCTGGAGAATTGTATTAGTGGTATTCAAACTATTATTCTGTATTAACTTTGCAGAACAAACGTAAAAAAATAAAAGATGAGATAAGCGCGTGATCTCTGGGATGATAAATAGAACATCTCTAAAAATCTGCTGTTCTATAAAGCCATTTAAAGCACTAGCAAAATTGTAAAAATCAATATATTTTTTTAGAATTCTATTACTAAGCAAAGCTTTGCTGCAACCCAAGGAGAATTTTTTCAATAAAAGAACAATCCAGAAAAAGAGGAGAGATGAAAAAACAAATATTTTTTGAAGAAATAATTACCAAATCTTCTCAAATTTGATTAAAAGAATTAAATTATACATCCAAGAAATTCAACAAAGTCTAAGTTGGACAAAGAGATCCACACCTATGTATGTAATAGTCAAACTGCCAAATGACAGAGAAAAGAAAGCAGCAAGAGAAAAATTACTAATCACATACAAATAATTCTCAAATATTTAATAGCTGATTTCTGTTCAGAAAACTTGGAGGCCAAAAGAAAGTAGTATGATATATTTAATGAACTTAAAGGAAAAGGAAAAGACTGGCAGTGAAAAACTCTATATCCCACAAAACTATCCTTCAAAACATCAAGAAAAAATTTAAACATTCCCAGATAAACAAACAAACAAAGAATTATAGAGACCTATCTTACAAGAAATACTGGAAAAAAATAATGTTTAAAACAGTTTAGTTTAAAAGGGTTGGAAGCATATCGAATATGGCCCTGAACATGATGCCATTAAATTAGAAATATATAGGAAAAGATATTTGGGGAATTCACAAATATGTGGAATTAAACAACACACTTCTCAATAACCAATTGTCCTAATAAGAAATCACAAAGGAAATTAGAAAATACTTTGAAATGCATGAGATAGAAAACACAAATACCAAAACATACAAGATGTAGGTAAAACAGTGCTTAGCAGGAAATTTATAGTCTCAAATATTTTAAAATAAAGCAGAAATTAAGCCACTTCAAGATATACCAGAACACAGAAAAATGTTACTAGAAGATCTATGAGAATTGCTAAAGATAGTCTTTCAGGCAGGAAAGACAGGACACTAGACAGAAACTCAAACCTGTATGGAAAAATAAAGGGCACTGATAAAGGTAACTACGTAGACCAATAGAAAGAGTATAAAATAAATTTCATTTGTAACTTTATTCTTCTATGTTTTTAAAAAGACATTACCATTAAATAATAAACAACAAGATGTGTTAATAGTCTATTTAAAAGCTTAATGTGTATGATAATAATAGCATAAAAGGAAGGATGGGGGAATGGAGGTGTATTGGAGCAAAGTTTTTAAATAAAATGTCGAAATAAAATTAATTCAATGCAAACTAGATTGTTTCAAGCTAAGAATTTAACCAGGGCAACCACTAAGAAAATAACTCAAAACTTAATTGAAAACTTAAAATCTGCAAAGGAAATTGAAAATCACGTTTCCTAAATTTCCTTAATCATAATAATCATCTGGAATATTTGTAAAAATAAAAATGTCTGTATTCACTGGCTTATTCCAGGCCCACTCTATTCATTAGTAGAATTAATCTCCAGCACTCCCAAGTGATTCTTATCATAGAAATGTGGTTTTAAAAACACTACTGCACAAAATCAGTTACTTTAAATTTTTATTAATTATTGAAAAATTAATGATGACCTCACTCATTTGTACCTTGGCCCACAGATTCTGAGTTTGGGAGATAATTGTGAAATGATTGTTTTCCAAATAAATATGCTATCTTTTGTTTGGCTAAATAAATAAATAAATAAAAATCAATTAATTAATTGAAAAATAAAATGGTACACTACAAAATACCTGTTTAATCAAAAAGAAGTCAGCAACAGAAAAATAGAACAAAAAAGAAATAAAACATATAGGATATAAATAATAGAATGACAGATATAAAGCCAACACTGTCAGTAATTACATGAAATTTTAATCAATTTAACACACCAATATAAAAGTGAGAATGGCAGAATGGATTTTTAAAACACCACACAACCATAAAAAAATAAAAACAGCATACAACTATAGGCTGTTTATAAGACACAGTTTAGATTTATAGTTGAAAGTAAAAGGTTGGGAAAAGTTATACCATGCAAACAGTAACAAAAAGAAAGCTGGAGTGGCTATACTAATATAAAATAAGCTTTAACACAAAAATTAGTTTTTAAATGTCTATGTATTTTTGAGAGACAGAGAGAGAGATTGAGCATGAGCAGAGGAGGGGCAAAGAGGGAGACAGGAGACAGAGAATCTAAAGCATGCTCTGCACTCCCAGCACAGAGTCCAACACGGGGCTAAAACTCAGGAGCCACAAGATTATGACCTGAGACAAATGAAGAGTCAGATGCTTAATTGACTGAGTCACCTGGGCACCCCCAAAATTATTATATATAGTAAAAGACATACTGTAATTATAAGGGAAAGGAGTTCCTCAGAAAGATATAACAATTGTAAGCATAGGTGTGACTAACAACATAGTCTCAGATTGCATGAAGCAAAAACAGACACACTGAAGATAGAAATAGACAATTCACCAGCAGGAGTTAGAGAATTATATATCTCGCTTTCAATAATAGGATACAATAACTAATCAGAGATTTATAAGAAAATTGAAGATTTGATTAGCACTATATTCAAGCTAGACTTAATGTATAGAATATTTAAAACAAACAAATATAATACAAAATATTTCCAGACACACATGAAACATTATTAATGATATACTACATGAAGGACCATACAAATATATTCAATAAAATTAAAATTATTGAAATTATAAAAGCACAGTGTCCAATCACACTGAAATGATATTAGAAATCATTAATAAAAGAGAACTTGAACAACTGCACAAATATGAGGAAATTAAACAACACAGTCCAAATAACAAATGGGTCCAAGAGGAAATCACAAGGGAAATAAGAAAACACCTTGAGAAATGAAAACAAAGCTACACAACAATCTGTTGGAATAAAGCTAAAGCAATGGTCAGAGGCAAATTTATAGCTGAAAATGCCTATATTAAAAAAGAAAATTGATATCAAATCAAAAACCTATCATCTCACATAAAGAAACTATTAAAAGAAGAACAAACTAAATGCAGAGCAAGCAAGATAAAAGTAATAAATATTATAGTGGAGATAATAAATAAAGAAGGGGTGCCTGGGTGGCTCAATTGGTTAAGTATCCGACTCGATTTTGACTCAAGTCATGATTTCATGGTTCATGAATTCATGCCCTTCATCGGGCTCCCTCTCCCTCTCCTGCTAGCACATGTACTCTCTCTCTCAAAATAAATAAACTCAAAATAAAATGAAGAACAGAGAAATAATGGAAAAAATCAGCAAAACTATAAGTTGCCTTTAAAAAATCAACAAAATTGACAGATCTTGAGATAGACTGATCATAAAAAAAAGATGAGATTCAACTTATCAAAATCAGGAATGAAAGAGAAGACATTATTACCAACCTTAAAAAAAATAAGAAAATACTATGGATACTATAATATGCGAAAAATTAGATAAATTAAACGAATGAACAAATACCTAGGGACATAAAAACTACTGAGCTAACAAATGAAGATATAGAAAATCTGAATAAATATTTAACAAGTTAAGATATTCATTAAGAAAAAAACGATATGCATTAAGTAAATCAAAATAGATCACAAACAAAAGTCTGACCCAGATGACTTCACTGGTGAATACTACCAAAAATTCAATTAATACAAATCTATTACAAACATTTACAAAAAAATGAAACATCTTCTAACTTTTTATGTGAGGCTAGTATTACCCTGATATCAAAACCAGGAAACACAAGAAAAAAAGACAACAGACCCACATCTCTTATTAAAATAGATGCAAAATTCTTCAACAAAATACTAAGAAACTGGATAGAACCACTTATTAATATGCTTACTCACTAATGCCATTAGGAATGAAAAGTTGATTCGATATATGAAAGCCAAACAATATTGCACACCATATTAAGATAATAAGAGAGTAATTATCCCAATAGAGAAAATAAATTTTACAGGATAAAAAAAATTGTTCTTAGGAATAGAAGGGAAGTTTCTCATCTTGATAAAGTATACCTAGACTATTTTGAATATCTGGAAATTTGTTCATAGGAATGGAAGGGAAGTTTCTCATCTTGATAAAGTATACCTAGACTATTTTGAATATCTGGAAATTATGAAATTGGAAAGTACAATAACTGAAATGAAAAACTCAATAAACAGACTCAACATCAGATTTGAATGAAGGAAGAATGAGTAAATTTAAAGACAGGTTAATTGAGATTATTCAGTTTGAGGAAGAGAGAAAAAAGAAGAAAACTAAACAGAATCTTAGAAACCCATAGGACACCATCAAAACATCAACATACATGTATTGGAATTCTCATAAGGAGAGTAATAAATGGAGGATATAGAAATCTTCCAAAATTTTTGATGTACACATCCAAGTAGTTTAAAAAAATGTCTAGTGGGATAAAATCAAAGAGATGTACAACTGGACGCATAATAGTCTAGCTACCAAAATGCAAGAATTCTTGAAAGCAGTTAAACAGAAGTGACTCATCACATGCAAAAGATCTTCAGAAAGAATAGCAGCTGATTTCTCATCAGAAACCATAGAGATCAGAAGACATTATAATGACATATTTACGTAAAAAAATGTCAATATAGAATTCTGGGGACACCTGGATGACTCAGTTGGTTGAGTGTCTGACACTTGATTTCAGCTAGGGTCATGATCCCACAGTCGTTGAATCAAGACCTGTGTTGGACTTCAGGCTGTGCGTGAAAGCCAGTCTCAAATTTTCTTTCTCCCTCTGCTCCTCTTCCCCACTCACACTCTATTTCTCTAAACAAACAAACAAACAAAAAAAACTCGACAATGGAAAAAAAAATAATTCTATACCCCCAAAACTATCCTTCAAAAATGAAAAATAAAAAGTCAACTGGGCAGCTGGGTGGCTCAGTTGGTTAAGCATCCAACTTTTGATTTCAGCTCAGGTCATGATCTCATGGTGCATGAGATTGAGCTCTACATTGGGCTTCACACTGACAGCATAGAGTCTGCTTGAGATTTTCTTTCACTCTCTCTCTCTGCCCCTCCCCTACTATCTCTCTCTCTCTCAAAATAAACTTTAAAACAAAGAAGTCAATCAAGATGGCAAAATAGGAGGCACCTGAGCCCGCCTCCCACAAATACACCAAATGCACCATTACATACTGAAAAGAGATCCAAAATTAGCTCAGTGGCTCATACACACTGATAAAATGCCCACAATAAAACAGGTAAATGGCTATGATACATTCGAGCCATGAACATTAGCCACAGTACAACACCATACCACCAGGAGGGAATCTTCAACTCTGAAGTTCTCTCTGTGGAGTGAAGGGTTTGGGCCTTACAGATTGCCTTTAATTTTTAAGACTCACACCCAAGGTCTCATCCAAGGGACCTATGTCTGAAATACAACTGGGCTTATGTCCACAAGACAATATCAATCAGTTCTTAATGGATGTGCAAACATTTGCCTTAATGATCCCTTCAGAACTCAGCATGGAGGGAGTAGGCAAAAATGGTCATCTCCTAGTCTATCCCTGAATGAAGTTTATCTACATATTTTAGAAACAGCTGGCTGAGGGTCAGGTTCTTAATTTAGCATACATCTAGGTGCCGGTTGAGATCCTCCCTGGAGAATGGGGAAGACGGTGGATACGTTCCTTGCCTTCTGTCTCCAGCCTGCTCCAACAATAAAACCAAGTCACCAGTATCTCCCTGGACAGAGGTTACATGGGTGTCTGAAACCCCAGATTTTATGTATACTGCTCATGCAATGAGCCTCTGGGTAGCCTGGCTCTGATAGCCAATAGAGTTTGCATTTACAAGTCCAATAGGACTGTAGAAAGAAAAAAAAAAACAAACACGTGCAGAAGTACCGCCTACTCAACAGATATATAATTGAGCCCAGCACAGGGAGCAAAGAAGCTCATTTCAAAGTTTCTCCCTGGAAAGGGCTTAACAGCATACTTTCTCAGCTACTGTCTGAGAGTCCAGCTTTTAATCAGCTTGCATCTAAATGCTAACTTCAGTCATCCACTTTGGGAAAACCATGGGTCTTGACACACCCTCAAATACTAGGAGCCAATAAGAACAAAGAAGTTTGCCTGGACAATCACAAATGTACAAGAGACAGATAGAAGCTCAGATTCAGCTGATTTGACAAAGTTCATTTCCTACAGGAGACCAGTCCATGAATACTGGGAGAAGTGGGCATTTTATGTTAATGCACAGACCAACAGACAGTGAAGGAAAATGAAAAAAAAAAAAAAAAGGAATTTGTTCCAAACAAAAGAACAAAATAAACCTCCAGAAACAGATCTTAATGAAATGAAGATAAGTGATTTTACTGGAAGAGTTAAAAGTAACAGTCATAAAGGTGTTCACTGAGGGCAGAAGAACAATATATAAACAAAGTCAGAAATTCGACAAAAATAAAATATCAAAAAAAGTATCAAACAGAAATCATAGAGCTGAAGAATACAATAATTAAACTGGAAAATTCAAGGGGTGCAAGGGTGGCTCAGTCAGTTAAGCGTCTGACTTCAGCTCAGGTCATGATGTCATAGTTTATGACTTCGAGTCCCCCATCAGGCTTTGTGTTGACAGCTCAGAGCCTGAAGCCTGCTATGGATTCTGTGTCTCCCTCTCTCTCTGTTCCTCCCCTGCTCATTCTCTCTCTCTCTCTCTCTCTCTCTCTCTCTCTCCCCCCCCATAAATAAATAAATAAATAAACAAATAAACAAATAAATATTTTTTTCTTTTCAAAACTGGAAAATTCAATAGAGGAGTTCAACAACAACTAGATCAAGTTTACAAAAAGATCCATGAACTCCAAATCAGGAAAGTGAAACTCATCCAAGCAAAAAAACAAAAATAAAATAATGGAAATAGTTTAAGGTATTTATGGGACAACAATGAGTAAACCAATTTATGCACTATTGGGTTCCAAGAGGAAAGAGAAAGGGATAGAAAATGTATTCAAAAACAGACTAACAGATTGGGGACAACATAGTGGAGATGTAGGGGGACGCATAGTCCCACATCTCTCAAACAAAGAAGTGTAGAAGCCAAAGGAGTTTGAACACCAGACCTGGGAGGAAAAGATACTGAATCTACTAGAAAGAAAATGGGAAAGCTGGAAAAAAGATAGGTGGGTAACTGCGAACTGGAGGAGATATAAAAGGCTGCATGGGCACGGAGGGGAGGGACCCCCTTCTGCAGAAAGACAAAGGGAAGAGAAAGAGCTGTAGGGAAGTGCAGGACCATAGCTGGACAGGAGAAAGACCTCCGATTGACTGAGAGGGATCTGATCTCTAAAGCTGTGGGCCTTTCTTCTAATTTGGGCAGGCTCGCAGTTCGCGCACCTGGGGAGGTGGGGTGCCAGGCCTGGGTGCGGTGGTAAGTCAGAGGCTGAGTCTGCATCTGGAGAAAGTGGTTTCCTCCCTGGAGGGCTTCGTGATAGCATAAAACCTGCCTGCGTCTGCCACCCCGGGCGCACTGGCTGGGCCCAGGGCTCAGTCTGCTGGTGGATAAGGCGGCCTTATCCCTGGAGTGCTGTGGGAAAAGACAAAGCCTGCCTGGGACCCCACCCCTGGGGCTCACCTCAAAGGCAGCGGCTCTCAGTCCCCAATAAAAATCGGTCCTCCATGTAGTGCAGAGGCACAGACAAAGCCCGTCGGGACCACACATCACTGCACTGAGAGGCGCTTCCCCAGCGCCAGAGCACAAGGAGCAGGACTTTGATTCCTAGACAAGCACAGGGTCAGGGGAGTTGGTGGAGCGAAAGAGACTGCCCCCGTCTGTGCCCGCAGCACAGTGAGGATGACTCAAACGGAGCCCAACGGTCAGGCTCCATGGAGAAGAGACTGGGAGATCACCATTCCCCCACCCCCACCACTACCAAGGTGGGGCCACAGGGGTCACTCCCTAGGCCCATAGAGGAGGTAGGTCCACAAAACGCCAAACCATGCCCCCTTGTACTGGGTAACTACAAATCCACCAGAGCAGCACAGACCCTGCAGACAGCTGCTACCTATAAGTGATGCAGCATTTCCTGGATTAACTCTAGGTCAATTCTGGATATATAGATATATTCTGCCCCCACCATTTCTCCTCCTTCTCTCTTCCTTCCCCTAGGCTGGTTATTCTGGTTATTGGTTTGTCTAAACAGGCGTATTTAATCCATTTTCTTGATACATGTTTTACACCTCCATCTCTACACTACTTTCTCTCTCTCTGAAATAATCAAGCCATATAGTTTCTCTGTCTGGGTAATTTTATCTTCGATTAGTTTTCCCTGCCTCCTTCTTTATTTTCCTTTCACTCTGTCTCAATTAAGCCTTTTAGTCTATCTGCCTAATCAACCTTTATTCCACCACGACCCCACCCCCTACCTGCTTCTGTCATTTGTCTCTTTGTATTGCTCTTCCATCAGCACTGCCTCCACCCTCTTCTTTGCTTGTAATCAGTGTTTTGGGTTTTTTTTTTTTTTTGGTTTTAGTCTTTAGGTTTTTGGTTTGGTTTATTTGTTTGTGTTATTTGTTTGTGTGCTTACGTGTTTTGTCTCCTGTTTGTCTATCTGTTTTCCTTTACAGGGCTACTCCAAGGAACAAATCAAAGCACACCTGGTGGAGGATACAAAATATTACTATGAGTAGGGTAATAAAATAACCAAAGTCACAACAACAGAGAGCAACAATCCCTGAAAAAAACACCTCCTGAAGGGCTGGGCCCTGGACAGTGTATGACCCTTCTTTAATATAGCAGGGCTCACAGGTGCAGAGCACACAAGCTTTTAATATGCATAAGCGACAGAAAACTAGCCAAAATGACAAAAAGGAAGAATTCTACACAAAAGAAACTCCAAGAAGTAGCGACAGCTATTGAATTTATCAAAACTGATTTAAGCAATATAACAGAATAACAATTTAGAATAATAGTCATAAGATTAATCACTGGGCTTAAAAAAAAGCATAGAGGATAGCAGACAATCTATTACTGCAGAGATCAAGGGACTAAAAAACAGTCATGATGAATTGAGAAATGCTATAAATGAGGTGCAAAAAAAAATGGAGGTGGCCATAGCATGGATTGAAGAGACAGAGGAGAGAATAGGTGAATTAGAAGATAAAATTATGGAAAAAGAGGAAGCTTAGAAAAAGAGAGATAAAAAAAAATCTAGGAGTATGAGAGGAGAATAAGAGAAATAAGTGATGCAATCAAACAGAACAATATCCGTAACACTGGAATTCCAGAAGAAGAGAAAGGGGCTGAAGGTATACTTCAGGAAAAAGTCTGGAAAACCTCCAAAAGCATGGAGGTTAGAGAACACCCTAGTAAAGAATGAATGGATTAACCAGGCAATTAGAGAAGAAATTAAAATATATATGGAAACAAATGAAAATGAAAATACAACAATCCAAATGTTTTGGGATGCAGCAAAGGCAGTCCAGAGAAGAAAATACATTGCAATCCAGGCCTATCTCAAGAAACAAGAAAACTCCCAAATACAAAATATAACAGCACACCTAAAGGAAATAGAAGCAGAACAGCAAACACACCCCAAACCCAGCAGAAGAAGAGAAATAATAAAGATCAGACCAGAAATAAACAATATAGAATCTAAAAAAAAAACTGTAGAGCATATCAATGAAACCAAGAGTTGGTTTTTTCAAAAAATACACAAAATTGATAAACCTCTAGCCAGGCTTCTCAAAAAGAAAAGGAATATGACCCAAGTAGATAAAATCATGAATGAAAATGGAATTATTACAACGGATCACTCAGAAATACAAGGAATTATCAGAGAATACTACAAAAAATAGATGCCAAAAAACTGGACAACCTGGAAGAAATGGACAAATTCTTAAGCACACACACACTCCAAAACTCAAACAGGAAGAAATAGAACACTTGAACAGACCCATAACCAGTGAAGAAACTGAAACAGTTATAAAAAATCTCCCAAAAATAAGAGTCCAGGACCAGATGGCTTCTCTGGGGAGTTTTACCAGACATTTAAAGCAGACATATACCTATCCTTCTCAAGCTATTCCAAAAAATAGAAAGGAAAGGAAAACTTCCAGACTCATTCTATGAAGCCAACATTACTTTGATTCCCAAACCAGACAGAGACCCAGTAAAAAAAAGAGAACTACAGGCCAATATCCTTGATGAATATGGATGCAAAAATTCTTAATAAGATACTAGCAAATCGAATTCAACAGCTAATATAAAAAGAATTATACACCATGATCAAGTGGGATTCATTCCTTGGCTGCAGGGCTGGTTCAAAATTCGCATATCAATCAATGTGACACATCACATTAATAAAAGATAAGAACGTATGATGATAAAGATAAGAACGTCTGTCAATCGATGCAGAAAAAGCATTTGACAAAATTCAGCATCCTTTCTTAATAAAAACCCTCAACAAAGTCGGGATAGAAGGAACATACATAAACATCATCAAAGCCATTTATGAAAAGCCCACAGCTAACATCATCCTCAATGGGGAAAAACTGAGAGCTTTCTCCCTGAGATCAGGAACACGACAGGGATGCCCACTCTCACCGCTGTTGTTTAACATAGTGTTGGAAGTTCTAGAATCAGCAATCAGACAACAAAAGGAAATCAAAGGCATCAAAACTGGCAAAGATGAAGTTAAGCTTTCACTTTTTGCAGATGACATGATAGTATACATGGAAAACCCGATAGACTCCACCAAAAGTCTGCTAGAACTGATACATGAATTCAGAAAAGTCGTAGGATACAAAATCAATGTACAGAAATCAGTTGCATTCTTATACACTAATAATGAAGCAACAGAAAGACAAATAAAGAAACTGATCCCATTCACAATTGCACCAAGAAGCATAAAATACCTAGGAATAAATCTAACCAAAGATGTAAAAGATCTGTATGCTGAAAACTATAAAAGCTTATGAAGGAAATTGAAGAAGATATAAAGAAATGTAAACATTCCGTGCTCATGGATTGGAAGAGTAAATATTGCTAAAATGTCAATACCACCCAAAGCTATCCCAATCAAAATTGCACCAGGATTCTTCTCAAACCTAGAACAAGAAATCATAAAATTTGTATGGAACCACCAAAGGACCCAAATAGCCAAAGTAATTTTGAAGAAGAAGCCCAAAGCAGGAGGCATCACAATCCCAGACTTTAGCCTCTACTACAAAGCTGTCATCATCAAGACAGCATGGTATTGGCACAAAAACAGACACATAGACCAATGGAATAGAATAAAGACTCCAGAATTGGACCCACAAAAGAATGTCCAACTAATCTTTGACAAAACAGGAAAGAATATCCAATGGAAAAAAGACAGTCTCTTTAACAAATGGTGCTGGGTGTACTGGTCAGAAACATGCAGAACAATGAAACTAGACCACTTTCTCACACCATTCACAAAAATAAACTCAAATGGATAAAGGACCTGAATGTGAGACAAGAAACCATCAAAACCCTAGAGAAGAAAGCAGGAAAAACCTCTCTGACCTCAGCCGCAGCAATTTCTTACTTGACACATCCCAAAGGAAGGCAATTAAAAGCAAAACTGAACTATTGGGACCTCATGAAGATTAAAAGCTTCTGCACTGCCAAGGAAACAATCAATGAAACTAAAAGGCAATCGACAGAATGGGAGAAGGTATTTACAAATGACATATCAGACAAAGGGCTAATATCCAAAATCTATAAAGAACTCACCAAACTCCACACCTGGAAAACAAATAATCCAGTGAAGAAATAGGAAGAAAACATGAATAGACACTTCTGTAAAGAAGGCATCCAGATGTCCAACAGGCACATGAAAAGATGCTCAACGTTACTCCTCATCAGGGAAATACAAATCAAAACCACATTCAGATATCACCTCCTGCCAGTCAGAGTGGCTAAAATGAACAAATCAGGAGACTACAGGTGCTGGTGAGGATGTGGAGAAACGGGAACCTTCTTGCACTGTTGGTGGGAATGCAAACTGATGCAGCAGCTCTGGAAAACAGTGTGGAGGTTCCTCAAAAGATTAGAAATAGAACTACCTTATGACTCAGCAATAGCACTGCTAGGAATTTACCCAACAGATACAGGAGTGCTGTTACATAAGGGCACTTGTACCCCAATGTTTATAGCAGCACAACAATAACCAAACTATGGACAGAGCCTAAATGTCCATCAACTGATGAATGGATAAATAAACTGTGGTTTATATATACAATGGAATATGACTTGGCAAAGAGAAAGAGTGAAATCTGGCCTTTTGTAGCAACGTGGATGGAACAGGAGAGTGTTATGCTAAGTAAAATAAGTCAAACAGAGAAAGACAGATACCATATGGTTTCACTCTTATGTGGATCCTGAGAAACATAACAGAAACCCATGGGGGAGGGGAAGAAAAAAAAAAAGAGGTTAGAGTGGGAGAGAGCCAAAGCATAAGAGACTGTTAAAAACTGAGAACAAATTGAGGGTTGATGGGGGGTGGGAGGGAGGGCAGGGTGGGAGGGAGGGCAGGGTGGGTGATGGGTATTGAGGAAGGCACCTTTTGGGATGAGCACTGGGTGTTGTATGGAAACCAATTTGACAGTAAATTTCATATATTAAAAAAAAAATTACTGATTTGAAGGCACACATGCATCCTGATGTATATAGCAGCATTGTCAACAATAGTCAAAGTATGTAAAGAGCCCAATTTCCAGCAAATGATGAATGGATGATGAAGTTGCAATACACACACACACACACACACACACACACATATACATATATACACGTACATACATATATACACACACACACACAATGCAGTATTACTCAGCCATGTAAAAAGAATGAAATCTTGCCATTTGCAACGACATGGATGGATGAAGTTAGAGTGTATTATGTTAAGGAATTCCTTTCAAAAGAAAGAACAAGAAAAGGCCACAGCCAGGGATCTAATCAAAACACCTATGAGTATTACGCCTGATCCAGAATTTAAGGCAATAGTCATAAGGATACTAGCTGGGCTTGAGAAAAGCAAAGAAAACACCAAGGAGTTAATTACTCCCTAGATAAAAGAGCTTAAAACCAATCAGACCAAAATGAAAATGCAACACCTTATATTTAAAACCAACTGAATGCAATGACCACAGGGATGGAATAAGCAAAGGAATGAATTAGTGATATAGAAAAGAGAATTATGGAAAATAATGAAGCTGATCAAAAGAGGAAAAGAAAAAGCATGGATCACAAAACTAGACATAAGGAACTCAGTGAATGCATGAAATCATTACATGTAATAACATTCCTATGACAAGAGACCCAGAAGAAGAAGAGATTAAAAAGAAGGTAGAAGGTTTGTTTGAGGAAATTATAGCTGAAAACGTCCCTAATCTGGGAAGAAAACAGACGTCAAGGTCCAGGGGCATAGAAAACACTCATCAAAATCAACAAAAATAGACCAGCACCAAGACATATTACAATTAAGTTTATAAAATATAGAGATGAAGAAAAAGTCCTATAAACTGCAAGAGAAAAAAAAGTCCCTAACTCTAAGAGAGGACAAATGAGGTGAGCAGCAGATCTCTCCACAGAAACATGGCAGGCAAGAAGGGAGTGGCACGATATATTCAATTTGATGAATGAGAAAAATATGTAGCCAAGAAAACTCTATCCAGCAAAGAAATCATTCAGAATAGAAATAGAGATAAGGAGTTTCCCAAACAAAAACTAAAAGGACATTATGATCACTAAACCAGCCCTGTGAGAAATATTGAAAGAGATTTTTGATTGTGAAAATGACTAGAAAAGAAAAAATTTCAAGAAACAACAATAAAACAAGCAATAAACTGGTACTAAATTCATATCTACAAATAATCACTCTGAATGTAAATGGACTAAATGCTCTAATCAAAAGACATATGGTGTCAGAATGGATTAAAAAACAAGACCTATCTGTATGCTGCCAACAAGAGAACAAGAGAGTAATTTCATACCTAAAGGCACCTGCAGATTGAAAGTGAGGGGATATAGAACCATTTCTCATGTTAATAGACAACAAAAGAAAGCTAGACTAGCAATACTTATATTAAATTAGATTTTAAACTGAAGACTGTAACAAGAGATAAAGAAGAGTATTATATCATAATTAAGGTGTCTATCCAACAAGAAGTCCTAATAATTGTACATATTTATGCCCCCAACACAAAACACCCAAATATGTAAAACAGTTAATAACAAACATAAAGGAACTCATTCATAATAATATTCCAATATTAGAAAACTTTAACACCCTACATACACTGTGGATAGATCATCTAAGCAGAAATTCAACAAAGAAATAATGACTTTGAATGACACACTGGACCAGATGGACTTAACAGGTATATTCAGAATATTTCATCCTAAAGCAACAGAATACACATTCTTTTTGAGTGTAAATGGGGCATGTTCCAGAATAGATACACACTAGGTCACAAATAAGGCCTCAACAAGTACAAAAAGACTGAGATCATACCATGCACATTTTCTAATGACAGTGTTATGAAACTTGAAGTCAACGACAATAAAAAAATTTGGAAAGACCAAAAATACATGGAACTTAAACAATATCTTACTAAATAAATGGGTCAAACAGGAAACAAATAAAAATACATGGAAACAAATGATAAGAAAGCATGATAGTCTAAAATTTTTGGGATGCAGCAAAAGCTATCCTAAGATGGAAATATATAGCAATAGAAGCTTATCTCAAGAAGCAAGAAAAATCTCAAATAAACAACTCAACCTTACACCTAAAAGAGCTAGAAAAAGAACAATTGAAACCTAAGGCCAGTAGAAGAAGGGAAATGATAAATATTAGAGCAAAAATAAATGATATATAAATGAACAAACAGTAAAAGAGATCAATGAAACCATTAGTTGGTTCTTTGACAAAATAAATAAAATTGATAAAGCCTTATCTAGGCTTATCAAAAAGAAAATAAAAAGGACCAAATAAATAAAATCACAAATGAGAGAAGAGAAGTCACAAGCAAAACCAAAAAAATACAAAAAAATTATAACAGAATATTATGAACATTTTATGCCAACAAATTGGACAATCTGGGTAAAATGCATAAATTTTTAGCAACATATAAATTACCAAAACTGAAAAAGGAAGAAATAGAAAATTTTTTTTTTTTTTAACGTTTTTTATTTATTTTTGGGACAGAGAGAGACAGAGCATGAACGGGGGAGGGGCAGAGAGAGAGGGAGACACAGAATCGGAAACAGGCTCCAGGCTCCGAGCCATCAGCCCAGAGCCTGACGCGGGGCTCGAACTCACGGACCGTGAGATCGTGACCTGGCTGAAGTCGGACGCTTAACCGACTGCGCCACCCAGGCGCCCCAGAAATAGAAAATTTGAACAGACCTATAAGCAGCAAAGAAATTAATAATCAAAAGTCTCCCCAAAAACAAAAGTCCAGAGCCAGATGGGTTTTCATGGGAATTCTACCAAACATTTAAATAAGAGCTAATACTGATTCTTCTCAAAGTGTTACAGAAAACAGAAACAGAAGGAAAACTTTCAAAACTCATTCTAGAAGGTCAGCATTACCTTGATTCCAAAACCAGGCAAATAATCCTCTAAAAAGGAGAATTACAGGTCAATATTCTTAATGAATATGGATGCAAAAGTTCTCAACAAAATAATACCAAATCAAATCCAACAATACATTAAAAGAATCATTCAACAAGATCAAGTGGGATTTATCACTGGCTTGCAAGGGTGATTCAAAATTTACAAATAAATCAACGTGATATACCACATTAATAAAAGAAATGATAAGAACCATATGATCCTTTGAATAGATGCAGAAAAACATTTAATGAAGTATAGCATCCACTATTGATTTTTAAAAATGCTCAACAAAGTGGGGATAGAGGGAACATACCTCAACATCACGAAGGCCATATACAAAACACCCACAGCTAATATCATCCTCAATGAGTTAAAATTGAGAGCTTTTCCTCTCTTATTAGGAACAAGACACGGATGTCCACTTTCACCATTGTTATTTAACACAGTACTGGAAGTTCTAGCCTCATCAATCAGACAACAAAGAGAAATATAAGGCATCCAAATTGGCAAGGGAGAAATCAAACTTTCAGTATTCACATGATTCTTTATGTGGAAAACCTGAAAGACTCCACCACAATATTGCTGGAACTGATATATGATTTCACTAAAGTTGAAGAAATTAAAAAAGATACAGAAATCTGGTCCATCTCTATACCAACAATGAAGCAGCAGAGAGAGAAATCAAGAAATTGATCCCATTTACAATTGTACCAAAACCCACAATATACCTAGGAATAAACCTCACCAAAGAGGTGAAAGTCATGTACTCTGAAAACTATACAGCCCATATGAATGAAATTGAAGAGAACATGAACACATGGAAAGACATTCCATGCTTATGAATTAGAAGAAAAATAATGTTAAAATGTTTATGCTACCCAAAAGAATCTACACATTTAATACAATCCCTATCAAAATACCAGCAGCATGTTTCACAGAGATAGAAAAAATAATCCTGAAATTTGTATGGAATCAGAAAGGATCCCAAATAGCTAAAGCATTCTTGAAAAGGAAAAGCCAAGCAGGAGGCATCACAATTCTGGACTACCTATATTACAAAGTTATAGTCATCAAGACAGTATTGTAGTGGCACAAAAACAGCCACATAGATCAATGGAACAGAAGAGAAAACACATAAATTTAACCATAACTATATGGACAAGTAATGTTCAACAAAACAGGAAGGAACATACATTGGAAAAAAGATAATCTCTTCAACAAATGGTGTAGGTAACACTGGACAGTAACATGCAGAAATATGAATCTCAATCACTCTCTTATACAATAAAAAAAAAATAAAATGGAAGAGAATCCTAAATGTGAGACAGGAAACCATGAAAATCCTAAAGGGGAACACAGGCAGCAACCTCTTTGACCTAGGTCACAACAACTTCTTACTAGACACATCTCTGAAGACAAGGGAAATAAAAGCAAGCATGAACTATTGGTACTTCATCAAGACAAAAAATCATGCACAACAAAGGAAACAATCAATGAAACTAAAAGGAAGCCTATGAAGTGGGAGAAGATATTTGAAAGCAACATATCTGAAAAAAAGTTTAGTATCCAAATCTATAAGGAACTTATCAAAGTCAACCCCAAAAAAAACAACCCAGTTAAGTGATGAGCAGAAGGCATGAATGACACTTTTTCAAATAAAACATCCAGATGGTTAACATACACATGAAAAGATGTTCAACATCACTCATCATTAAGGAAACACAAATCCAAACCATCACCTCACACCTGTCAGAATGTCTAAAATTAACAACACAAAAAATAACAGGTGTTGGTGAGGATGCAGAGAAAAGGGAACTCTCTTACATTGTTGGTTGGAATGCAAACTGGTTCAGCCACTCTGGAAAACAGTATGAAGCTTCCTAAAAAACCTAAAAATAGGACTACCCTTCAATACACCAATTTCACTATTAGGTATTAGCATAAAGGATAAAAAAAATACAGATTTGAAGGGGTACATGCACCTCAATGTTTATAGCAGCATTATCAACAATAACCAAACTATGGAGAGACCCCAAAGGTTCATCAACTGCTGAATGAATAAAGAAGATATATATCTATAGCTATATCTATACTATATCTGTATCTATATCTATATATAGATATCAAGGATATAATCTTGGAATAGGAGAAGATATTCGCAAATGCCTTAACTAATAAAGGGTTAGTATCCAAAATCTATAAGTAACCCTTAAAACTGAACACCAAAGAAACAAATAATCCAGTGAAGAAATAGACAAGAAGCATGAATAAATTTTCCAAAGAAGACATACACATGACTAACAGACACATGCGAATTTGCTCAACACCACTTATCATCAGAGAAACACAAATCAAAAACTACAATAAAATATCCCCTAAAACCAGTCTGAAAGGCTAAAATTAACAACACAGGAAACCCCAGATGTTGGCGAGGATGTGGAGAAAAGGGAATGCTCTTGCATTGTTGGTAGGAATGCAAACTAGTGCAGTCACTCTGGAAAACAGTATGGAGGTTCCTCAAAAAGGTAAAAATGTAACTACCCAATGACTGAGCGATTTCACTAGTTAGTATTTAACCAAAGGATACAAAATTACAGTTGCAAAGGGACATAGACACGCCAATTTTTATAGAAACGTTATCAACAATAGCCAAATTATGCAGAGTTTAAATGTTCATAGACTGAGGAATGGATAAAGAATATGAGGGAGATGTGGGATACATATGTATGTATATATATGTATATATATGTATATTACTATATACATTACTATATATATATATATATATATATATATAACTATATACGCACACAATGGAATATTACTCAGCTATAAAAAGGAATGAGTCTTGCTATTTGCAATGATGTGGATGGCGGTATAAAGTATTATGCTAAGCAAATTAAGTCAGAGAAGGAGAAATAGATGATTTCACTCATATATGGAATTTAGAAAATGAAACAGGCGAACATGAGCTAAAGAAATAGAAGCAAATCATAAAATGGGCTCTTACCTATAGAAAACAAATTGAGGGTTACTGGAGGGTAGATGGGCGGGTATATGGGAGAAAGGTATTAAGGAAGGCTCTTGTGATGAGCACTGAGTGTTATATGTAAGTTACAAATCGCTAAATTCTACTTCTGAAACTAATATTACACTATATGTTAACTATCTGCAATTTAAATAAAACCTTGAAACAAAGCAGAAAAAAGGAAAAACATATTTTCCCATTTTTTATTGTGGTTTTATTTTAATTTCAGTATAATTAATATGTAGTGTTATATTAGTTTCAGGTGGACAGTATAGTGATTCAACATTACTCTGTGTTCATCATGATAAATGTAGTGTTAATCCCTTTCACATAGTTCACCCATTCCCCCCACGCACACTTTTACTCTAGCAACCATCAGTTTTTTTCTTTATTTTAAAGAGACTATTTTTTTATTTATCTCTTTTTTTCTTTGTTCATTTGTTTTGTTTCTTAAATCCCACATATGAATGAAATCATATGATATTTGTCTTTCTCTGGCTGACATATTTTGCTTAGCATAATACATTCTAGCTCCATCCATGTCATTGAAAATGGCAATATTTTATTCTTTCTTTATTGCTGAGAAGTATTTCACTATATATATATGCATATACATACAATATATACCACTTGTGTGTGTGCATGTGTGTATATATATGTGATATATGTGATATATATATATATATATATATATCAATGGAAGGACACATGGTTTGCTTCTATAATTTGCCTATTATACATAATGCTGCAATAAGCACAGAGGTGCGTATATCTTTTTGAATTAGTGTTATTGTATCTTTTGGATTAATATTCAGTAGTGGAATTACTGGAATATATGGTAATTCTATTTTTAATTTTTTGTGGAACTTCCCTAATCTTTTCTACAGTGGCTGCATCAGTTTTCATTCCCACCAACAATGTATTAAGGTTCCTTTTTCTCCACACCCTCACCAACACTTGTTGTTTCTTGTGTGTTTACCATTAGCCATTCTGACAGGTGTGAGGTCATATCTCATTGTAGGTTTGATATGCATTTCCTTGATGATGAGTGATTTTTGACATCTTTTCATGTGTCTGTTGGCTATCTGGATGTTTTCTTTGGAGAATTGTCTGCTCATATCATCTGCCCGTGTTTAATTGGATTATTCATTTTGGGGATGTTAAGTTGTATAAATGTGCTCTGTATATTTTGGATACTAACACTTTTTTGGACATGGAATTTGCAAATATCTTCTCCTGTTCAGTAGGTTGCCTTTTAGTTTTGTTGACTGTTTCCTTCGCTGTGCAGAAGCTTTTTATTTTGATGTAGTCCCAATAGTTTATTTTTCCTTTTATTTCCCTTGCCATAGGTGACATATCTAGACAAACGTTGCTATGATCAATGTCAGAGAAATTACTGCCTGTGCTTTCTTCTAAGATTTTATGGTTTCAGATCTCACATATAGGTCCTTTATCTACGTAGACTTTGTTCTTATGTATCATGTAAGAAAGTGGTCCAGTTGCATCGTTTTGCATGTAGCTGACTAGTTTTCCCAACATCTCATTTGAAGACACTTTTTTTTTCCTATTACATATTCTTCCTTCCTTTGTCAAGAGGAATGGAGCTGTGACAGAGACTGGCAATAACAGAGGATTAGATACAGATGTGTTCATTGTCTTGAATGCAATGATTTTGTAAGTGCTTACATTATAACTCATCAAAATGCACAGTTTAAATATGTATACTTTATTGTACAACAATCATACCTCAATAAAGCTTTTGTAGGGGTGGCAGGGATATATCTAACAGTTGCTCCCAATAGAACTTCTGTCAACCTTCTCCTAATATACCTATAAATACTAAGAAGAAAGATGAAACCTCTCATTCACAATAAAAATAGGTATCTACTTAATTTCAGAATCTGGCAGCAAATTCTACTAAGCACATGATTAATTTAAGGATAATCTACTTAGGGGGGCACCCTGATAGCTTTGTCCATTAAACATCCGACTTTGACTCAGGTCATGATCCCATGGTTTGTGAGTTTGAGCCCTGCATTAGGCTGTCAGTGCAAAGTCCACTTCAGATCCTCTGTCTCCTTCTCCCTGTCCCTCCCCTGCTCTTGCTCTCTCTCTATAAATAAAAATAAAAATAAAAAAATAAACAAACATTTACAAGCACAAGAATAATCTACTTAGCTATTACCTTATGAACATGCCTCAGGTTTCCCTCCTTTCTTTTGTGATTCAGATACTTACTTCTTATAACATCTATTAAGTTGAACCATGTGCAATGGTCAATTCAACTGTCTTTAACCTTTTAAAAAGGAATTTTAAATGTTTCTGCATAATAGAAAGTTAAACACTTACTTTACCCAAAAAGTGCAGAAATCAAAGGAATACCAACTATCCTTCATATATCACTTTTTCTGTAGAAAATCAGAAAAAGTGACTTCCAGAGAATAAATGCACACCCAATGAAGTGGTGATGAGAATGATTAGTTTATTGTATTCTGAGCACTTTGTTTCCCAGAAACAAAACTCTAGGCAGGGAAACAGTAAAATCACTGGTGGCATGTAATTCTTGGAATTGTAGTTCTTATTATACCCCATCGAATAATCAGGAAATGAAGATAGGAAAATACACTGTCTCATAGTGAATGTAAACTAGGAACTGGTAACTGGACTAAGAATTTTGCAAGTGTATTAGCTGATGTTCTAGCTTTAGAACAGAAACACACACTCGACAGAGGAAGATGGCAGTGTAGGCAGACACTGGGCTCACCTCGTCCTGCTGACCACTTAGATTCCACCCACATCTGCCTAAATAACCCAGAAAACCTCCAGAAGACTAGCAGAATGGACTCTCCAGAGCCAAGCGTAGAAGAGAGGCCCACGGAACAGGGTAGAAAGGACAGAGAGGCGGTGTGTGCTACATGGACTGGTGGGAGGGAGCCAGGGCGGTGGAAGGGCAGCCAGCTGACCCGGCAAGGCAGAGCCCCCGAGTCTGGCTTGCAAAAGTGAAGGGTCCAGATGGAGTGTGTTCTGATAGCCAGCAGGACTTAACATCTGGAATGTTATAAGTCAACAGCTCTGCTCAGATAGCAGGAGGGCTAGAGGACAATGGGAGGGAGAACTGTTGAGCCCAGGAGGACAGAGCTCAGCTTGGTGGGGAACAAAGGGACTCGCCAGTGCCATCTCCCTTGCCCATCCCCCAGCCAAAATCCCAAAGGGAACCAGTTCCCATCATGGATCGTGCTTGCACTGCACAAACACCCAATGCTATGCTTCTTTGGACCCATCCCTCTGATGGGTCAGCCTCCCTCCCAGTGCCACAGAGACCCTCTTGAACTGGACCACTGAAGGCAAAATGAGCTGTCTGTCCCTCCCACCCCTGTGCACCTTGTGGATCCACCCCGGCTAATATGCCAGATCCCATAGAAGTAGCAAGACAAGCCTGGCTGTGTGCAAGTAGCCCAGACAGGGGCCACACCACTCCACAGTGAGTACTTCCCCTGAGAGAGGGGAAGATAAGGTACACACCAGTCTGACTGTGGCCCCAGCTGTGGGCTGGGGGCAGACATCAGGTCTGACTGTGGCCCCGCCCACCAACGCAAGTTACTCCAGACAGCACAGAGGAAGAGCCTTGCAGTTCCCTGCCACTCCAGGGACTATCCAAAATGATGAAATGGAAGAATTTTCTTCAAAAGAAACTCCAGGAAGTAGCCACACCTTACAAACTGATCAAAAACAATTTAAGCAATGTAACAGAAAATGAATTTAAAATAATAGTCATAAATTAATCACTGGGGTAAAAAAATGTATAGAGGACAGCAGAGAATCTATTACTACAGAGATCAAGGGACTAAGAAACAGTCAGGAGGAGCTAAAAATGCTATAAATGAGCTGCAAAATAAAATGGAGGCAACCAAACTTCGGATTGAAGAAGCAGAGGAGAGAATAGGTGAATTAGAAGCTAAAATTATGGAAAAGGAGGAAGCTGAGAAAAAGAGATAAAAAAAATCCAGGACTATGAGGGGAAAATTACAAAACTAAGTGACACAATTAAATGTAATAATATACGCATAATTGGGATTCCAGAGGAGGAAGAGAGAGGGAAAGGTGCTGAAGGTGTACTTGAAGAAATCATAGCTGAGAACTTCCCTGATCTGGGAAGGAAAAAGGCATTGAAATCCAAGAGGCACAGAGAATTCCCTTCAGACATGACTTGAATTGATCTTCTGCACAACATATAGTGAAACTGGCAAAATACAAGGATAAAGAGAGAATTCTGAAAGCAGCTAGGGATAAACATGCTCTAACATAAAGGGAGACCGATAAGACTCGTGACAGGTCTATTTACTGACACTTGGCAGGCCAGAAAGGAATGGCAGGAAATCTTCAATGTGATGAACAGAAAAAATATGCAGCTGAGAATCCTTCATCCAGTAAGTCTGTCATTTAGAATAGAAGGAGAGATAAAGTTCTTCCCCAAACAAAAACTGAATTAATTCATCACCATTAAACCAGCCCTACAAGAGATCCTAAGGGGGATTCTGTGAGACAAAGTACCAGAGACAATATTACAAGAATGAAACCTACAGACATCACAATGACTCTAAACCCATATCTTTCAATAATAACACTGAAAAAAATGGACTAAATGCCCCAACCAAATGACATAGGGTATCAGAATGGATAAAAAAACAAGACCAATCTATTTCCTATCTACAAGATTCATTTTAGACCTGAGAACACCTTCAGATTGAAAATGAGGGAATGGAGAACTATCTATCATGCTACTGGAAGTCAAAAGAAAGCTGGAGTAGCCATACTTATATTACACAAACTAGACTTTAAGTTAAAGGCTGTAACAAGAGACGAAGAAGGGCATTACATAATAATTACAGGGTCTATCCATCAGGAAGAGCTAACAATTATAAATGTCTACGTGCCGAATATGGGAGCCCCCAAATATATAAAACAATTAATCACAAACATAAGCAAACTTATTGATAAGAATGTGGTAATTGCGGGGGAATTTAATACTCCACTTACAACAATGGATAGATCATCTAGACACAGGATCAATAAAGAAACAAGGGCCCTGAAGGATACATTGGATAGAATAGACTTGACAGATATTTTTTAGAACTCTGCATCCTGAAGCAACAAAATATACTTTCTTCTCGAGTGCACACGGAACATTCACCAAGACAGATCACATACTGGGTCACAAAAGAGCCCCTCATAAGTATAAAAGAATTGAGATCACAGCATGCATACTTTCAGACTACAATGCTATGAAGCTTGAAACCAACCACAGGAAAAAGTCTGGAAAACCTCCAACAGCATGGAGGTTAAAGAACACCCTACTAAAGAATGAGTGGGTCAACCAGGCAATTAGAGATGAAGGTAAGAAATATATGGAAACAAATGAAAATGAAAATACAACAATCCAAACGCTTTGGGATGCAGCAAAGGCAGTCCTGAGAGGAAAATACATTGCAATCCAGGCCTATCTCAAGAAACAAGAAAAATCCCAAATACAAAATCTAACAGCACACCTAAAGGAAATAGAAGCAGAAGAGCAAAGGCACCTCAAACCGAGCAGAAGAGAAATAATAAAGATCAGAGCAGAAATAAACAATATAGAATCTAAAAAAACTGAGAGCAGATCAATGAAACCAAGAGTTGTTTTTTTAAAAAAAAATAAACAAAATTGATAAACCTCTAGCCAATCTTCTCAAAAAGAAAAGGGAGATAACCCAAATAGATAAAATCATGAATGAAAATGGAATTATTATAACCAATCCCTCAGAAATACAAGCAATTATCAAGGAAGAGTATGAAAAATTATATGCCAACAAACTGGACGACCTGGAAGAAATGAACAAATTCTTAAACACCCACACACTCCAAACTCAAACATGAAGAAATAGAAAGCTTAAATAGACATATAACCAGCGAAGAAATTGAATCAGTTATCAAAAATCTCCGAACAAATAAGAGTCCAGGACCAGATGGCTT
Organism: Panthera uncia; assembly: GCF_023721935.1. Taxonomy (NCBI): domain Eukaryota; kingdom Metazoa; phylum Chordata; class Mammalia; order Carnivora; family Felidae; genus Panthera; species Panthera uncia. The sequence continues at coordinate 51,276,358 of NC_064817.1, forward strand.
CCCAGGGGAATTCTACCAGACATTTAAAGTAGGAATAATACCTATCCTTCTCAAGCTATTCCAAAAAATAGAAAGGGAAGGAAAACTTCCAGACTCATTCTATGAAGCCAGCATTCCTTTGATTCCCAAACTAGACAGAGACCCAGTAAAAAAAGAGAACTACAGGCCAATATCGCTTATGAATATGGATGCAAAAATTCTCAATAAGATACTAGCAAATTGAATTCAACAGCATATAAAAAGAATTATTCACCATGATCAAGTGGGATTCAGTCCTGGCCTGCAGGGCTGGTTCAACATTCGCAAATCAATCAATGTGCTACATCACATTAATAAAAGAAAAGAACCATATGATCATGTCAATCGATGCAGAAAAAGCATTTGAGAAAATTCAGCATCCTTTCTTAATAAAAACCCACGACAAAGTCTGGATAGAAGGAACATACTTAAAGATCATAAAAGCCATTTATTGAAAAGCCCACAGCTAATAACATCCTCAATGGGGAAAAACTAAGGGCTTTCCCCCTGAGATCAGGAACACAACAGGGATGTCCACTCTCACCACCGTTGCTTAACATAGTGTTGGAAGTTCTAGCATCAGCAATCAGACAACAAAAGGAAATCAAAGCATCAAAATTGGCAAAGATGAAGTTAAGCTTTCACTTTTTGCAGATGACATGATATTATACATGGAAAATCCAATAGACTCCACCAAAAGTCTGCTAGAACTGATACATGAATTCTGCAAAGTCGCAGGATACAAAATCAATGTACAGAAATCAGTTGCATTCTTATACACTAATAATAAAGCAACAGAAAGAAATAAAGAAACTGATTCCATTCACAATTGCATGAAGAAACGTAAAATACCTAGGAATAAACTAACCAAATATGTAAACGATCTGTATGCTGAAAACTATAGAAAGCTGGTGAAGGAAATTGAAGATAGAAAGAAATGGAACAACATTCCGTGCTCATGGATTGGAAGAATAAATATTGTTAAAATGTCAATACTACTCAAAGCTATCTACACACTCAATGCAATCGCAATCACAATTGCACCAGCATTCTTTTTGAAGCTAGAACAAGCAATCCTAAAATTTGTATGGAACAACAAAATGCCCTGTATAGCCAATGTAATTTTGAAGAAGAAGACCAGTGGGAGGCATCACAATCCCAGACATTAGCCTCTACTACAAAGCTGTAATCATCAAGACAGCGTGGTATTGGCACAAAAACAGACACACAGACCAATGGAATAGAATAGAAACCCCAGAACTAGACCCACAAACGTATGGCCAACTAATCTTTGACAAAGCAGGAAAGAATATCCAATGGAAAAAAGACAGTCTCTTTAAAAAATGGTTCTGGGAGAACTGGGGCAGCAACGTGCAGAAGAATCACTCTAGACCACCTTCTTACACCATTCACAAAATAAACTCAAATGGATAAAGCACCTGAATGTGAGATAGGAAACCATCAAAACCCTAGAGGAGAAGGCAGGAAAAAACCTCTCTGACCTCAGCTGCAGCAATTTCTTACTTGACATATCTCCAAAGGCAAGGGAATTAAAAGCAGAAATTAGCTATTGGGACATCATGAAGGTAAAAAGCTTCTGCACTGCAAAAGAAACAATCTATAAAACTAAAAGGCAACTTATAGAAAGGGAAATGATATTTTCAAACGACATATCAGACAAAGGCCTAGTATCCAAAATCTATAAAGAAGTCACCAAACTCCACACTCAAAAAACAAATAATCCAATGAAGAAATGGGCAGAAAACATGAATAGACACTTCACTAAAGAAGACATCCATATGGCCAACTGGCACATGAAAAGATGCTCAACATCACTCCTCCTCAGGGAAATACAAATCAAAACCACGCTCAGATACCACCTCACGCCAGCCAGACTGGCTAAAATGAACAAATCAGGAGACTATAGATTCTGATGAGGATGTGGAGAAAAGGGAACACCCTTGCACTGTTGGTGGGAATGCAAACTGGTGCAGCCCCTCTGGAAAACAGTGTGGAGGTTCCTCAAAAAATTAAAAATAGATCTACCCTATGACCCAGCAATAGCACTGATAGGAATGTACCCAAGGGTTATAGGAGTGCTGATGCAAAGGGGCACTTGGACCCCAATGTTTATAGCAGCACTTTCAACAATAGCCAAATTATGGAAAGATCCTAAATGTCCATAAACTGATGAATGGATAAAGAATTTGTGGTTTATATCCACAATGGAATACTACATGGCAATGGGAAAGAATGAAACCTGGCCTTTTGTAGCAACGTGTATGGAACTGGAGAGTGTTATGCTAAGTGAAATAAGTCATACAGAGGAAGACGGATAGCATATATTTTCGCTCTTATGTGGATTCTGAGAAACTCAACAGAAGACCATGGGGGAGGGGAAGAAAAAAAAAGGTTAAGGAGGGAAGGAGGCAAACCATAAGAGACTCTTCAAAACTGAGAACAAACTTAGGGTAGATGGGGGGTGGGTGGGAGGGGAGGGTGGGCAATTGGTATTGAGGAGGGCACTGGTTGGGATGAGCACTGGGTGTTGTATGGAAACCAATTTGACAATAAATTTGATTTAAAAAAGAACAGAAACACACACACACAAGCAATAACAGAGTAGCATGAAGGAAAAGCTGCACAAGTAGATTTTTGTTTTGTGTTGTTTTCTTTCTAAAACATTTATGGAATATAAAGTCCCCTTACCTTGTTTAAAAAAATTTGTTTAAAGAGGGGTACCTGAGTAGCCCAGTAAGTTAAGCATTTGGTTCTTGATTTTGGCTAAGGACATGATCTCACAGTTTATGGGATAGATTTGCATGTTAGACTTTATGATGACAGTGCAGAGCGTGCTTGGTATTCTTTCTCTATCTTCCTCTTCCTCTGCTCCTCCCCTGCTCATACTCTCTCTCTTTCCGTCAAAGTAAATACACTTATAAATGTAATTTGTTTAACATGAGTAAACAGAGAAAAGTAATATGAAGCCTGTAAAAGCAGAGTATTCAGTGATTCAAAGAAAAAAATTATCTCTAAAAATATTCCACTGAAAACAATCAAGAAGAAAAGGTTAAGAAATGCTGGCATCCACAGTAAACATGCAAAAAGGAAGTCAGAAGAATAAACAATAACATACCAATGAGGAGAATGAAAATGAAGATGAAAGGTACTAGGTTGTGACAAAATAGATAAATAAAAGGAACTGTGAGGAAAAGAAAAAAGGAAAAAAGATAAAAAAGAAAAGAAAAATGAAGCTGTAACTGATATGATTGTCTATTTACCTAATGACATTGTTTTGTAATCGGCAAGCCAAACTCCTAAAGATGCAATGAACAATAAACTTATGCAAAGACATAGGGAAGATCATGATATAAATATCTCAGAAGTATAAAAAACTACAATATACTGAAAGGAGGGATTGATATCTAAAGATTACACACACATATAATTGGAAAATAAATATTAATTTTGCAATTATATTTCAGCATTCTAAGTTAAAAGTTAAGTTTATATATTGTACATTTTCCTTTTTTTCTAATACAGTTAAAGCTGAACATTTTCCTCAGAGTATTCTACATCATCCAGATTTTGACATGTAAAGCATGTGTGCAATTTCAAATAGATTTAAGAGATGGAGAGAATATAAATGAAAAGAGAGTTACCAAAACATTAATAATGGCTTATTTGGTAGATTTTAGGTTATTTTTTTCCATTTTGTTTTTTTTTCCCTCTAATTCTTCAAAAGAACTGGTATTAATTTTAACGTGGTAAAAATCAAGGGTTTTTAGAGGATAGGGGAAGATGGAGGCAGAATAGAGGACCCTAGGCTTGCCTTGCCCCACGAACACAACTGAAAAACTATTAACATCCTAAATACCTAAAAAATTCACCTGAAGACTGCAGAAAAAAACTGTGCAACTAATGTAGGCAAGAGGCCACATCAAAGAAGGGATAATGTGTGGAGATGTGGTTTGAGAATCAAACAGATCATGGCCTCAGCAGTGGCAAGGGAGCCATGGTAGTGGAAAAGGAGAGACAGACTAACACACAGGGGAGTACATGGGAAAAATGAATCTCGGTAGCAACTGGCTTGAAAAGTGAGAAGCTAAATTTCTTGATTTCTCACAACTGTGGGGCTTAAAGCCTGGAGTTTTAAAGGACAGCAGGCTTGGCTGGGATAGACCCTGGAGGGAATTGCACTTCTCATGAAGAGGAGGTAGGCAAACAACCCAAGGGCATACAGCATGGAAACAGCAATCTGAAGAACACCCGGGGAACACAGTGGGAGATTATTTGTTCATTTTGGAGTACATCCCAGAGGGGCAGCATTCACAGACAGACCCCTTCAGGAACAAACTGGCCAGTGCCATTTCCTTCCCCAGTACATCAGCATAAGCACAGGGCCACCTGCTGGAACAAGCTGAGCACTGACACTACCTAAATTGCTTACACCAAGCCTTGCCTCTGCTGCACTCTGGTGGAACCACAGTTCCAAGTCTCCTTTGCCTTAGTTCCAGTAAGGTGGGCCTCCTCTCAAAGACCAGCCCAAACCCCTACTTACACTATGTCTCCCCACTCAGGAGTTTTGTAGAGCCTTTGTTCTGGTGGCAGTGGTGACTGTTCTCATTTCACAACTAAATAAGAGCAAACCTAGTTAAAACACATCACAAACAGGCCAGGGACCAAACACTGCTTTCAACAGACTAAAAGAGACACTGGATATGACTGACCTGAAAGGTAAATCAGCCAGGACAGAACATCAGAGAACAGGAAACCCAAAAGAGATAATCCCTTAAGTGACAGGTGCTGGGGAGCAGTGGCAATACATGGCGGGGCACTACAGGACCTCTTCTTTATAAAGCCATTACCCTCAAGAAAGGGAGACATAGCTGACTATTAAAACAAGTTGAAACAGGCAAAGAAATCTAGACAAAATGAGAAGACAGATAAATTTATCACAACTGAAAGAACAGGACAAGGCCACGGCCAGAGAGCTAAGCGCAACATATATAAGATACTGCCTGATGGACTATTAAAAGGAATGATCATAAGGATTCTCACTGGACTTGACAAAATAGTGGAAGACATGAGTGATACCCTTAACAAAGGGATGAGAAATAACATAGCAGAGATAAAGGGCTAAATAAATTAAATGGGAAACATGAATGATGAAATGAGCAGCAGACTGGAAGAAGCACAGGAAAGAAGAAATGACCTACAAGACATAGAAATGGAAAGTAATCAAGGTGAACAAAAGAGGAAAAAGAATTATGCAAAATGAGAATAAACATAGGGAACTCAGTGACTCCATGAAATGCAATCATGGGGCGCCTGGGTGGTTCTGTCGGTTGAGCGTCCGACTTCGGCTCAGGTCATGATATCGTGGTTTGTGAATTTGAGCCTTACGTTGGGCTCTGTGCTGACAGCTCAGAGCCTGGAGCCTGCTTCGGATTCTGTGTCTCCTTTTCTCTCTGCCCCTCCTCCTCTGTCTCTCTCTGTCTATCAAAAAATAAATAAATGTAAAAAATTTTTTTAAATTAAAAAATGTAATCACATTCATATTAGAGGAGTCCCGGAAGAAGAAGACAGATAAAATATTTATTTGAAGAAGAAATTAAAATAATAATAAAAATATTTATTTGAAGAAATAATAGCCCCCAAATTCCCTAATCTGGGGAAATAAACAGATATCTGGATCGAGGATGCACAGAAGACCCCCAAGAAAATCAACAGAAGCAAATCTACACCAGGAAATATTGTAATTGAGTTGGAAAAATATAATGATAAACGAAAAATTTTAAAGAGCAAGAAAAAAAAGAAGATAGTAACATATTAAGGAAAATCCATAAGGCTACAAGGATATTTCTCAGGAGAAACTTTCAAAGCCAGAAAGGAGTGGCATGATATACTCAATGTGCTCAATGAGAAAAGTCTGCACCCAATAATACTCTCTCCAGCAAAGCTACCATTCAGAATAGAATGAGAGATAAAGAATTTCTCAGACAAATAAAAACAAATTAATTCATGACTACTAAACCAGCTTTGCAAGAAATATTAAAGGGTACTCTGATTGGAAATGAGAGACAAATGTGACATGATCATAGGTAACACAAAAGTAGTAGGAGAAAAGTGAATATTTCTGGAAAAAAATCAGTCAAAGAACTCACAAAATAAAAGGATGTAAAGTATGACAGCATGTATCTAAAATGTGGTGAGGAGAGGAATAAACAATATGTTCAAACTTAAATGATCATAAACTTAATGTAGACTTCTACATGAAGAAGAGATTATATGCAAACCTAATGGTAACCATATATGGAAAACCATTAATAAATATGCAAAGAATAAATAGAAAGAAATCCATATATATCACCAAAGAAAATCAGCAATCCATGAAAGAAAAAGGCAATAATGGATCAGAAAATAACTTCAGAAACGACCACAACACAGGCACTAAAATAGCAATAAATATATATCTATCAATAATTATTTTGAATGTAAATGGACTAAATACCCAATCAAAACACATAAAGTGACAAACTTGATTAAAATATAATACCTATCTATATGCTGCTTACAAGAGACACATTTTAGACCTAGAGATATATGCCAATTGAAACTAGGGGATGGAAAAATATCTATAATGCAAATGGATGTCAAAAGAAAGCTAGGGTAGCAATACTTCAGTTATATCAAGCAAATTAACTTTATTTGTTTTTCAACAACTTAAAATTAAAAAAGACTGTAACAAGAGACAAAGAAGAACATATATAATAATAAAGGGGAAAATCCAACAAGAAGATATAGGAATTGTAAATATTTATTTATCCAACATGAGACCACCAAAATACATAAACAGTTAATAGCAAATATCAGGAAACTAATTAGAAAAAAGAACTAATTGATAATAATATAATAATAGTAGGGAATTTTAATATGCCACTTACATCTATGGACAGGTCATCTAAACAGAAAATAAACAAGAAAATAATGGCTTTCAATGACACACTGGATCAGATGGACTTAACAGATATATTCAGAATATTCCATCCTAAAACAGCAGAATACACATTTTTCTCAAGTGCACTGGAACATTATCCAGAATAGATCACATAATAAGTCACAAAACAAGCCCCAACAAATTTAAGGTCAAAGTCATACCATGTATCTTTCCTACTCACAATGCTATGAAGATAGAAGTCAACCATAAGAAAAAATCTGGTGTCATAAACTCTGAGTCTAAAGTTCTCTCTTGTCCAACAAGAGAGTGGAAGCAGGATTAAAATGCCAGAAATGGCTAATGTCCAGAAAAAGACAAGATCCCTGAATAAGGGTCCTTGCTCCATATTTATTAAGATCAGAAGGCTTACAAATGTGATGGGCATGCACAAAGAGACAATGAATCTGTGAACATTAACTCATGGGCGTGATGGAAAGGGGATTTTGAAGATATACAGTGTTAGGGGTTTGGGTCAATATAAACCAAAATTCTGGCGCCAGGCAGATGATGTTAATGGCAGACATGAGGCCCAGTGTCTGCTTATCTTAGCCAGCCTAGGGGATAAGACAGATAGAACCTGCAACCTCAGGGTTAACAAGACACCTTTCTTTTGTTAACTAGCTCCACTTTAGGCAACTTCACCCCACAGCAGTCTATAGCCCTATTTACCTGTTTACTTAATTTTGTTCTTCCTTCCTGTGAAAGCAGCTTTCTGCTATAGTACTAAATTGGGGGGCATTTTCGCCCTGAATACCTAACCTCATATACCTTTGTATCGGGGCATATACCTTTGTATTGGGGCCTTTGCCCTGCCCTCTCTATACTTATTTACCTAATCTTGTTTACCCAAACTTGGGTGTGAGCATCCTATGGCTTTGTAATTCTTTATGCCTTGTTAACCCATCAGTGCAGGTTCAGGGAATTCCTATGTTTATTTCCCGCAATCTGGAAAGACCACAAATACGTGGAAGTTAAACAAAATGCTACTAAACAATGAATGGGTCCACCAGACTCAAAGAATAAATAGAAAAGTACAGGGATGCAAATGAAAATGAAAACACAATTGTTCAAAACCTTTCAGATGCAGCAAAAGTGGCTGTAAGAGGGAAGTTTAGAGCAATAAATACCTACCTCTAGCAGTAAGAAAAATCTCAAATAAACAACCTAACTTTACACCCAAAACAGCCGGAAGGGGCACCTGGGTGGCTCAATCGGTTAATCATCCTACTTTATCTAAGGTCCGTGAATTCAAGCCCCATGTCAGGCTCTGTGCTGACAGCTCAGAGCCTGGGGCCCACTTCAGATTCTGTGTCTATCTCTCTCTCTCCCCTATTTCTGTTTCTCTGTCTCTCAAAAATAAATAAATGTTTAAAAAATTTAAAATAGCTGAAAAAAAGAACAACAAACAAAACTTAAAACCAGAAGAAGGAAGGAAATAATAAAGACTAGAGCAGAAAAAATGATATAGAAACTACAAAAAGTATAACAAGTCAATCAAAGCAAGTGCCTCTTTGAAAAAATGAATAAAATTGAAAAATCTTTACCCAGACTTATGAAGAAAAAAAAAGAGAAATGAAACAAATATATAAAATAACAAATTAGGATAAATAACAACAAATGTCACAGAAATACAAACAATGAATTCAGTAAATGAATTCAGTAAAGTTGTAGGATACAAAATCAATGTACAGAAATATGTTGCATTTCTATACACTAACAATGATATGGCACAAAGAAAAATTAAGAAAACAATCTCATTTACAATGGAACCAAAAATAATATAATACATAGCAATAAACTTAACCAAAGATGTGAAACATCTGTACTCTACAAAGTATAAAACATAAACAAAAGAAATTGAAGATATTTCAAAACAAATGGAAAGACATACCAACCTCATGGTTTGGAATAACACATATTGTTAAAATGTCTATACTACCCAAAGTAGTCTACACATTTAACACAATCCTTATCAAAATACCAACCGCATTTTTCACAGAGCTAGAACAAACAATCTTAAAATTTGTCTGATACCACAAAAGACCCCAAATAGCCAAAGCAATCTTGAAATAGAAAAGCAAAGCTGGAGGCATCACAATTCTAGATTTTAAATTATATTACAAACCTGTAGTGATCAAAACAGTATTGTACTAACCTAAAAATTGACACATGTATCAATAGAACAGAAGAGGACCCAGAAATAAACCCACAATTATATGATCAATTAATCTTTGCAAGGCAGGAAAGAATATCTAATGGGGAAAAAACAGTCTTCAACAAATGACATTGGGAAAATTGGAGAGCAACATGCAAAAGAATGAAACTGGGCCACTTTCTAACACCATACACAAACAGAAAAACAAAATGGATTAAAGGCCTGAATGTGAGGCCTGAATCCATAAAAATCATAGAAACACACACAGGCAGCATCCTCTTTGACATCAGCCATAGCAACTTTTGTTTTGATATGTCTCCTGAGGCATGGGAAACAAAAGCATAAAGAAAACTATTGGGACTGCATCAAAATAAAAATGCTTCTGTACAGTGAAAGAAGCAATCAACAAATCTAAATGGCAACCTATGGAATAGAAGAAGATATTTGCAAATTATATCTCTCATAAAACATTAGTATTCAAATTTTATTTTAAAAAAACTTATAAAACTCAACAACCAAAAACCAAATCTAATTAAAAATGGGCAGAAGACATGAATAGACATTTTCCCAAAGAAGCCATACAGATAGCCAACAGATACATGAAAGATGTTCATCATCACTTACCCGCAGGGAAATGCAAATCATAATTACAATGAGATATAACCTCACACCTTTCAGAATAGCTAAAATCAACAATACAAGATACAACCCATGTTTGTGAGGGTGCAGAGAAAAAGGAACACATACCCTATTGGTTGTAATGCATAGTGGTATAGCCACTCTGGAAAACAATAAGGAAGTTCTTCAAAAGGTTATAAATAGAACTACCCTATGACCCAGCAATCACACTATTGTATATTCACCCATAGAGTATGAGAAGATTAGTTCAAAGGGATACATGCACCCATATGTTTATAACAGCATTATTTGCAATAGCCAAATATAGAAGAAGCCCAAACATCTATCAATTAATGAATAATGAAGAAGTGGTAGATAGATAGATAGATAGATACAGATATAGATGATAGATAGATAGATAGATAGATAGATATAGATGATAGAACAGAATATTATTCACCCATAAAAAATGAAATCTTGCCATTTTCAGGGACATAAATGGAGCTAGAGTGTATAATGCTAATTTAAATGTCAGAGAAAGATAAATACCATATAATTTCACTCATATGTGGAATTTAAGAAAAAAAAATGAGCAAAGGGAAAATAAAAAAGAGTCAAACCAAGAAGCATACTCTTAACTGTAGAGAACAAACTGATGTTACCAGAGGTGAAGTGTGTAAGGAGATGGGTGAAACAGTGATGCATTTAAGGAGTGCACTAATGGTGATGACCACTGGATGATGTATGGGGTTGTATAATCACTATATAATACATCTGTAACTAATAGAACACTGTGAAAAAAAAAAACACTGGCATCTTAAAAAAAAGAAAAATGAGTTTTTTCAAATATACATCATAGGTTGCTGCCTTTATCTGATGGAAAGGAGGGCAATGTATTTGTGGGAAAATTATTTTTCTTATTTTCATTTTTAAATTTTTTTCATATTGTCTAGAGTGTATATATTTTTAAAATCAAAACATATAAAACAATTTAATAAAATAAGTTAAAATAGGAGTATGATATTCATTGCTGCTCTCTATGTATGTTATTAGTATTTGATACTTAGAAATGAATAAAATTCATGTGGATGAATCTCACAAATATAATACTGAGGGGAGAAAAAGCAAGTCACAAAAGAGTGCTTATTTTATGATTCCTTTAAAAAAGAAAAAAAAAACTAATGTACACCAGAGAATGGCAAACTTTTTCTGTAAAGGGCCATTTGGTAAACATTTTAAACTTTTCAGGCCATACTTGGTCTCTTGCAGCTTTTCAACTATGCTGCTTTGTGCATAAGCAGCCATAGATGAATAAACAAATGAATGTACGTGAATGTGCCCCAATAAAACTCTATTTATAAAAAAAGCTGTGAGCTTCATTGGGCCTAGAAGCCATAGTTTGCCAGCCCTGCTCTAAATTGTTTAGGGATGCATACACAAATGTATCACTACAATTAAAAACAAATAAATCATTGCTGTAAAATACAAGCTCTGGTTACCACTGGAACAGAGGCAGGTATTAGGATTGGCTTGGGATACACTGGGTAAGTCTAAGAATACATTAATATTTCATTTCTTGACTTCAGGGGTTATTATATAGTTATTCACTGTACAAACAGGTTACATTTTACACGTATGTTTTATACTCTTTTCTGTGCTCTGTATTTAGGTTTTTTTTTTAAGTATAAATAACATACAGTGTTATATTGGTTTCAGGTGCACAATATAATGAGTCATCAATTCTGTACATTACTCAGTACTCATCTTGTTGACTGTAGACTTAATCCAAACTGATTGGAAGTAAAATGACCTATCAATACAAAGATAAAAAATAATGCCTCTTACACTATTCTTTGGTACATTTAAAAAGTCTTACAGGGGCGCCTGGGTGGCTCAGTCGGTTAAGTGTCTGACTTCGGCTCAGGTCATGATCTCACATTCCGTGAGTTCGAGCCCCGCGTCGGGCTCTGTGCTGACAGCTCAGAGCCTGGAGCCTGTTTCAGATTCTGTGTCTCCCTCTCTCTGACCCTCCCCCGTTCATGTTCTGTCTCTCTCTGTCTCAAAAATAAATAAACGTTAAAAAAAAAAAGTCTTACAGCTTAGTACTCACTTTCAGATGGGTCCACAAGAATACTCATTTAAAATTTGGCAAGGAATGAAAAAAGATAATTGCAAGCAATTGGGAGTTAAAAGACATGAACTCCAAACACATTTTTCTTGTAAAGCCATCCCTTTGGGTCTATGTAAAAGACAGGCTTTGGAGTTCGTTTAAATGTCATGCGCACCTCACTTTAAATCTGGGCCCTGCCACTTACTAACTAGGGGAACTTGGGCAAAGGTACCTAATCATACTGAATCTTAGTTTTCACATTTGAAAAATCGGGCTAACAGTATGTTTTAGGATTGCTTAACTAAAATTTATGATAGATACAGATATGAGAGAGAGAGTTTACCATTTTCTGAATCACAGAATTTCTTAGAACTCTTTTCCCTGTCATTTATGTCTTTACTAGAGCTATTAAATTAAATTCTACCAACATTTCCTGAACATATGTTATGTACATTGGGCTAGATGTGGCTAAGACCCCACAGTCATTGCCTGTGGGAATCTCGCAGCCTAACAGATGAGCCCAATATGTTCAAGATACACTCTGGGAACCCTGAAGAAAATTGTCAGATATTGGGTTCCTTGGAAATCAGAGACAGAGATTAGCATGCAGGAGAAATATTGTGAGTGCCCTTGAGATCAATACCTATGTAAATGAAAGGAAGTAATTAGAATTTGGCATAGTAAGTAGAATTGGGCAATGGCTCATCATACAGTATCAAGAGGCCTCAGTTCACCATAAAGGGAATTCTGAAATTGTAATGATCCTTCATAGTTGCCTCAAATTGTCCAAGCCTTCATATTCCCATATTTATTGTTCACTGGAGGCATATCTCTCTGCCTTTGTTCTGGAAAGGAGGCACAACCTTGAGCAAGGAATCTCTTCAAATGAGACAACTCCTGTTGGAAGTTGATAGCTGAGAATCATATTCCACTGTCACTCCCAGCTTTGAGAAAATAAATTATTAATTAATTTATGTAGGGAGGCTAGGTCATTAAAGACCACAATGTACAACTGGTTATTGAATTATTCTTTCTGTGTGCCTGCAGTAATGTTTGTCAACTACATCAAAAGCCCCTCATAGACTCTGTAAACAGGAGGAGCTCAATGCCTGTATGCCAAAGAACCCCAAAAACAGTTTTGAATTTGTTGGCAAAAAGGTGCAACACACGAAGTGGCTAGTTTTTCATTTCTTCTTTTTCTTATTTGTTATGTTTTCTGTCCATTATTTTAAATATCTTTATTGATACTTTTTTTGGATTTCTGCCCTCAAGCATTTAAGACAGAAGACATGTTTCTAAAAATCAAAGAAGAACTAAATAATAAATAAGGGGCCAAGCATCAAAGTGCTCCTCAAATGAAGGAATAGAAATTCAAACCCAAAGCAGAAAATCACACAGCCCATTGTGGTTACCAAAGGGAAGGGCCTAGTGCACCCATAGCTTTATCTCAGTCTTCTTCATGTCAGGAGCTCTGAGTGATAGTTCTGCCTGCCTACCTTGTCTTAAATCCATAGCACCTTAATAAGCAGCTGATTTGGCTACAGAATAATTATCTAAGCACTTTTATGGGTTGAACAGGTTGTTTTCCACTCATCTAGATCCATAGAGTGACATTTAAGCCCTTTACTTCTGAGAGTCAAAGGAAGCTGGGGGAAGGGGGAGGACTTAGTTGAGGGGCTCAGCAAATTTTGTTCAGTTCACTAAACACTTCCTGAGCACCTACTCTGTGCCAGGCCTTGTGTTGTGTCATGATCAGACTGATAAAATAGACATATTTCTGTCCACAAGCAGTTTATAATCTAGTAGGGTAGACTGCCATAAAATAAGGCAATTATAATAGAGGTTGAAGGGATTAGGCGCTCAGTCACGAATGGTGATGAGAAAAAAAGTTCAGAAGATAAAATTTCCAGTATTTGAGAACGTAAGGAAAATATTGCCATGGTCCAGGAAAGAATCAATGAAGGCCTAATTACTGATGAAAATATAGCTCTTTCTCTGTCTACCTAGCTCTGATCCCCAACATATGGCTGCCTCTAACTTAATGAAGTAGGAACATCTTTAATTTTCACAACAGTGCTAAGTCATGCCTTTTTAAAAGTTTGACAAAAAAAACCTATATAGGTTGGCTGCTCTGAACATTTAATGGTGTTGAGGAGGGGAGGAAAGAGGAGATGGGGAGGCAGTGGTGGGAAGTGGGACTAGAGAGATAATTGAGCAAGAGTTGGATCTTGAAGAACTTTGTAATATACAAAGCTACTAGACAACTATCAAAGGGTTTTTAGAATGGAAATAACATGCTTATATCTCTTCTTTATAATTGTATGATTTATTTTGAGATAATATTGGATTCACAATGAATTATAATAAATAATACAGAGAGATCCTGTATAATCTCTATGCTGATTCTTCAATAATAACACCTTGCAAAACTAATATGTCGCAAATAAGATAATGACCTGATATAGTCAAGATACAGAACGTTACCACAAGGATCAATCATATTACCTTTTATAAACACACCCACTTCCCTGTAGTTCCCACTCCCTCCTTAACACCTGGTTGCCACTAACATGTTCTCCATTTCTATAATTTTGTGATTTCAAGAATATTACATATGAAATTATACATTATGTAACCTTTAGAGAATGGCTTGTTTAACTCAGCATAATTCTCTGAAGATTCATCCAGGTTGTTGCATGTATCAATAGTTTATTAACTTGTATTGCTCAGTAGTATTTTATGGTATGGATGCACCAGGATGTGTTTATTAATTTATAAGACATTTGGATTAGGGCATTTATATTGTTTACATTTTTACTATTTTTAGTAATGCTACTATAAACATTTGTGTAAAAATTTTCTGTGAGCATAAATTTCCATTTCTCTAAGATTAATGACCAAGAGAGAAATTGCTGGGTCATGTGTTAGTTGTGTTTCTACCATTTTAATTTTTCACCAGCAATGTGAGTCATCCAGTTTTTCTGCATCCTCACTAGTATTTAATGTTGTCACTATTTTTTTAGTCATTCTTACAGGTCTGTATTGATATATAACGTTGATATTAAGTTGCATTTCCCTAATGGCTATTGATGTTGAAAAAATTTTCATGGATTTGACATCTTTGGTGAAATGTCAGTTCATGTCTTATGCCTATCTTCTATTTGGAGTGTTTGTTTTGTTACTCTAGAGTTTTTGAAAGTTCTTTATATATTCCAGATATGAGACTTTTGTCAAACAAGTGGCTTTCAAATATTTTCTCTTAGTCTGTAGTTTGACTTCATACTCTTCATAGGAGTCTTTAAGGCAGCAAAATTTTTGTGTTATTTTTTTAAATTGTGATGACACCTCATTTCTTAATTTTTTGGTGGAGTATGCTCTTATGTCATGTTCATAACTTCAACACACCCTAGGTCTCAAAGATTTTCTTCTGTGTTATCTTCCAAGAGTTTTATAGATTTACGTTTTATATTTAAGTTTGTGGTCCTTTTTGAAGTCATTGTATAAGATGTGAGGTTCTGGTTATGGTTCTTCTTAGGGCTAATGATGCCCAATTTTTCCAGCATCATGAATTGACAATGTTATATTTTTTTCATTGAATTGCTTTTGTACCTGTGTGAAAAATCAATTGGCTATATTTATGCATTCTCTACTCTATTTCAATGATCTATCTATTCCCCATGTCAGTACCACAGTCTTGATTTCAGTAGCTATATATATATATATATATATATATATACATATATATATGTTTTTTGAAGTTAAAGCAGTATTTATTCAATTTCTCCAATCGTATTATCTAAAGCATAAATAGTGATTATTTACCAAGAACACAAATTATTTTAAGGCCTCTGTATTTTTATTTTTCTTCAGAAATACGTATTTAATATTTTTATTTTTGTTTCAAGCTTTTATTTAAATTCTAGTTAGTTAACATATATTGTAATATTGGTTTCAGGGGTAGAATTTAGTGATTCATCACTTACATATAACACCCAGTGCTTATTATAACAAGTGCCCTCCTTAATACTCACCACCCATTTAGGCCATCTCCTGTTCACCTCTCCTCCAGCAACCCTCAGTTTGTTTTCTATAGTTAATAGTCTCTTATGATTTGCCTCCTTCTCTATTTTTCCCCTTCCCCTATATTCATCTGTTTTGTTTCTTAAATTCCACATATGAGTGAAATCATATGTTATTTGTCTTTTCTCTGACTTATTTTGATTAGCATAATACTGAGGAAAATACTGTAGCTCATCCATATCATTACAAATGGCAAGGTTTTACTCTTTTTTAAATGTTTATTTATTTTTGAAAGAGAAAGAGTGTGGGCGGGGGAGAGGTAGAGAGAGAGAGGGAAAGAGAGAATCTCAAGGAGGCTCCGCACTGCCCAAGATGGGGCTTAAACTCACTAACCAGGAAATCATGACCTGTGCCAAAAACCAAGAGTCAGATATTTAACCAACTGATCCACCCAGGTGCCCCAAGATTTCATTCTGTTTTGATGGCTGAATAATCACCCAAAAAAGCAGATAATCCCATTAAGAAATGGGAATGAATAGACATTCATATGTCCCAAAGAGACAAACTTGAATATAAGTTTTGAAATTGGGTACACTGACACCTTTCACTGTATTTTCTTTCAAATTATTCTAGCAATTCTAGTTCCTTTAGCTCTCCATATAAGTTTCAGAATTATCTTTATATCTATAAAAGACTTGCTGGAATTTTTATAGGAATTGCAATAAACCTATAGATTAATTTGGTGAGAATTTACTTCTTCACTGTTAAGTCTTACAATAAATGAATATGGCATGTCTCTTCATTCATTTAAATCATCTTCAATTTCTGTCATGAGATTTTTGTAGTTTTAAATATGTTTTATTTTTTTGTACCTAGGTGTTTTAAGTTTTGGGTGACTGTAAATGGTATTATATTTTTAATTTCAGTGTGTATGCATCCATAGGGGTGCAACTGATTTTTTTACATTGTTCTCACATCCTGAGACCTTGCTGAACTCAAGTATTAATTATTTTTATAGATTCCTTGGAATTTTCTATGTAGCCTATCATGTCATCTGCAAGTAAGGACAGTTTTATATCTTCCTTTCCAATCTGCATACCATTTATTTACTTTTCTTACTTTTTTTTTGACTGAGTAGAATTTCCAACACTATGTTGAATAAGAGTGAGAAGAGCATACATCCTTAGTTCATTCCCTAAGTGGAAAGCATTATCTTTCACTATTAAGATGTTAGCTATAGATTTTCTGTAGATGCTTAATTAACCTAAGTAAGTTCCCTTCTATTCCTACTTTTTTGAGAATTTTTATCATGAGTGACTTCAGAATTTTGTCAAATGCTTTTTCTGTGTAATTTAATATGATCATGTGTGATTTTCTTCTTTTTCTATTAATATGGTGAATAACATTGATTAATTTTTCTAATATTAAACCAGTCTATCACCAAAATTCCCAAATTTATGTGTGTAGAGTTGTTTGTAATATGTCCTTATTATCCTTTTGATGTCTGCAGGATCTGTAGTTATATACTATTTTAAATTCCTGATATTGGTAATTTGTGTCTTCATTTGTCTTGCAGGGATTTGTCATTTTGTATTTACCCTTTTAAAGACCTAGCTCTTTTTTTTAATTTATTTTTTCTATTGTTTTCTATGCTTAAAATCTTGTGAATTTTACTCTTATCTTCATTATCTCCTACCTTCTGTTTGCTTGATGTTTATATATTTTCTCATTTGTTAATAAATTTTTGAGGTGGGAACTTAGGTTATGGATTTGAGACTTTTCCTCTTTTCTAGTAAATACATTTAGCACAATAAAATTTCTTCTCAGCACTGCTTTGGATGTGTCCCATACGTTTTAGTCCAAAATATTTTAATTTAAATTCAGTTAAGTGTATTATGTAACTTCCCTTAAGACTGCCTTTTTGACCCATGTATTATTTAGTCGTTTGCTTCTTTGTATCTAAATGTTTTGAGATTTTTCTGTGATCTTTCTTTTACTGATTTTTAGTTTGATTCCATTGTGATGAGAGAATACAATTGCTATGATTTCAGTTATTTTTAACTTATTTAGGTTTATTTTTGACCCAGGATACGGTCTATCTTGATATACATTCTCTGGAGTTTTGTAAAAAGTGTGTATTCTGTTGTTAATCAGTTGGAGTTTATATAAATATTGATTAGATCAACCTGTTAGTTGATAAGGTTGAATTCTATATCTTTGCTGATTTTCTCTTTAGTTGTTTTGTCAATTGGTAAGAAAAGAGTATTGAAGTCTCCAACCATAATGTTTGTCTATTTCTCCTTTCAGTTCTATTAAATGTTGCTTCATATATTTTGCAGTGTTTATTTTTTTGCATACATATTTAAAATTGTTATATGTCCTTTGTGGATTGTTTTGAAATTGGATAATTATTCAAATAGTACTAGACTCACTAAAATCTTGTCCTGGGTAAGAAGAGAAAATGAACAAGGTTTGGTGTCTGGACTTGAGACTTTTCGGGTTTCTTTATTGAAATTCATATCAGCATAGTTTAAATATACTTTAGAAATGCTCTAATCAGATATTGCAGTATTCAATTGTTGGAACCAGCCAAATGCAGAAAATTCCATCTCTGGCTTGAGCCTGTGCCCATTGTGGGGTGCAAATTTGGTTAAAGAAGCCTGGTTTCTCAATGTGTGTGCAATGCAAGGTAGTATGTGCTTGTAAACTGAGTGACACCAATGATAATTGCCTAATGTAAACACACACACACACACACACACACACACACACACTGAGCCGTTTTCAAGGCATATTTCTGATATTGAAATGGAGTAAAACATGTATTTTTTATATTTATATATGTATAATTTATTTATGCTTATATGTAGAGAGAGAAATTGAAACTTTTAGGGTTATGCTACTCTAATCCCAAAGGTTTATTCCAGTTCTGATGCTCTCTGAGTTTATTCTGTTGGTAACCATGGAAGTGGCTTGCCAAAGATTTTTATAAACCTTAGCCTTTAAAACAGTGTTTATCAAAGTATTTCCTAATGTTGGTGCCTAGAGCTCTATTTTAAGAAGTGACTTAGTGATTCTAAGATAATCCACTGATTACATTTTAGGAAGTGTGGCTACAAGGTCTAGATCCTGAAGTTGTTTGAGCACACATTATAGACGGGGATCATGTAGTGTTGGACAGCAGTTACTCACACACTCACACACACACAAACACAATTTATGTGTCTTTCATATATAGTGATCCTTATTTTTGTGTGCCCTTCAGACTTAAAATGTTTGAAATGGAACTCATTTACCTCCAATCCCCACCTGTCAGACCTGCTGTTCCTTTATTCCCGTCTTGGTTAATGACATTATCATTTATGTAGCCACTCTAGCTGGAAATACTAAAGTTATCCTTGACTATTTTATTTCCTTTAAGCTTAGTAAACACTGCACTCTTTCTAAAGTGTTTTTAGTCCCATAGTCTGCTTCCCAACCCCTAGACTTTCTTTAATTTTTCAAAATTTCGTGTACATCTCATTTCTTCTGATAATATTTTCCTTACTAATGCCCCCTCTTCCCACCATAGATGTATTTATGAATTGTATACCTATGCTTGCCTTTGTGGTTAATGTTCTGCATTGTTATTTATTCAATTAATGCTTGCCTTTCCTATTAGACAAAGAGCTTTTTTATTTCAGTGGATTGTTCATCTCTGGGTCTCCAGTGCAAGGCATAGTATTTGTTGAGTTGAATGTTTATCCACTTTTCCAAAAGTGGAAGGTGTTTCTAAGATCTGAGGCCTTGTATACTCTTCTCCAAGGACTGGGAGGAAGACACCCATCCACTCTCAAACACATTATTGGATTAAAGAAACCATGGATGCCTTCAAATATTTAAAAAGCTTCCTTCTTAAGAATGAACAACATTGTATTAGTCTCTGTGATTACAAAAGCCATGTACAGAAGCTATAGGGAAATAGATTTCAGCTTAAGGGAAATAAGAGCTACTAACACTGCCAAAGGGGAAATAGGCTGCTCTTAGAAGTACTGCGTTTCCTGTGACTG
The DNA here is from genome assembly GCF_023721935.1 of Panthera uncia. Taxonomy (NCBI): domain Eukaryota; kingdom Metazoa; phylum Chordata; class Mammalia; order Carnivora; family Felidae; genus Panthera; species Panthera uncia. The sequence goes on from NC_064817.1 coordinate 51,296,328, forward strand.
GAGGCATGAGAGCAGTAGCAGAGCAGCTACTTGGAGAAAACATTACAGGGAAGATTTAAACCATCATATGGCAGAGTTAGATTGAATAGCCTTTAAAGTTCCTCTAGAATGTATTAATTAAAGCAAGATGGAATCGAATAGGACTGAAACATATTCTCCTCCTAAACCTTTTCCTATTCTAGCTGTCTCTGTATTTGTTAATGGTACTGTCACCCTTATCTCCATCTCAGGCTGAAAAACATAGAATCATATATCCATCTATCACCTCATCCCAGTTTTTTTCAATTACTAAATTCTGTAGATTTTACCTTTGCATCATCATATCATCTCTTGAATCTCTCACTACATCCACATTGACCTTGCCTTAATTCAGATGTTCTTTACCTCTCCCTTGGGTCATTGCAACTGACTTTTCCTAACTCCTGGCCATAGCCATCAGAATAATAATTCTAAAATATAATTTTAATCATATTACTCCCATATTCAAAACTTCTAAGCATATTACTCTCATGTTCAGAAGTCCTCCAAAATCCTGTAGTGACCTACCTGCCCAGCTTCATCTCCCCCTACTTCTCTGCATGATAACACTGATCCAGTCAAACTATAATATGGAATGCTCCCAGAACAAGCCCTATTGTTTACTTTTTCCCCTTTCCTGTCTCTTGCTGTCTGAATTTCATATCTATCCTTCAAGTAACAGCTAAAATGATATCTCTCTTATAAAGTCCATCATAAATCCTCCCCCTCTCCATTACTTTCTAGAGGATTTCTTTTCTTCTAAAAACTGTATTCATATTTTTGATTAGTGTTTGCAAGTCATATCTTTTTTACATATCTTTTAAGTCAACATATCTTCATTTATATTTAAAAGACCACTAAACCAGCCCTGAAAGTTTCTTATAGACAAGATAAATTTGGGTTTGCTTTAAAAATACATCCTGCCTGACAACCTCTTCCTAGCCAGCATACTTCATTTGTATTTTAAAAATAATTTTTATGACTGTCTAGCTTGTATAGTAACAACACAGTTAAAATTTTTGAATATTTATTATGTGTTAGCTACTTTTATAAATATTTTACATGTATTATTTATTCTATAAATATATATACATATCATGAGGTAGGTACTATTATTATCCCCATTTTACAGATAAGGAACTCAAGGCTTGAGAACTTGAGATAGTAAATATTTTGCTCAATTATACACAGAACCATCAAGTGATTTTCCCAATAAAGGATACATGTAGAGGAAAATAAGTTGATAGGCCTAAGACATGTTACTTTTGCTTGTCTCATGCCCCTGTTTGGACTACAGTGCCTGGGTATGGGCCAATATGTACTTTATTACAACCCTACCTCAGAAATCCTCACACCATGACTTGAAGCTGGGACCAGGAAGGGAAGAGTTAAGTCTGATTTTCCTGGGGGTTATAGGAAAGAAGAAGGTGAGAATATCAGAACAGGTCATGATTTGAGAGTATGATTTCCACTGGAGCTTGAGAGGCAAACAGGACTTTATGCCTTGGCTCCTTTACTTCCTGGATGTGTAAGCTTTGGCAAAATCTCTGCTAAGCCTTAGTAATTAGGCTGGAATGTTAACGTGGAAATTTTTTCTTAAATGTATAAATCTGTCGAGAAAAATCTGTAATTTTGTGTCTATATCCGTATCAGAATCCACATCATTCCTGGGATTATATCTGACCAACTGTGCAGCCTTGAACAAGTTCTTTCTTCTTTCTGGACATCATTGTCCATAACAGTGACATGAAGAAGTTCACCTGGATATTCTCTAAAGGGCCCTTACACTCTGATACGCTGTGGAAAAAAAATATTATATATATATATATATATATATATGTATATATATATATGTATAGGATAAGACAGGGTGATTTTTTTCCCCAAAGAAGTCAGTGGGCAGTTTAGGAGGCTTCCATTATCGCTCTTTCCTTCCTTGGTCTGGGAAGGAATACATAATGTCATCAATCATCATTATTATCATCATGGTCACCAAGAAAAATTTTCTGTGGTCTATTTTGTGAGAGTTATGGTTAGGAAGATTCACATTTGGTATATATATATACATATATACATATATACATATACATATACATATACATATACATATATATCCTACTTATAATTGGTTGCAATTTACAACATATGAAATGTATAAAATATCTACATCTATTAATCTAATTTTATATCCATAGCAATTTATTTGTGGTGATATTTATTCTTATCTCCATTTTTCAGATGATCAAACTAAGTTTGAAGTGATTTGATGATTTTCCTAAAGGAAGACAACATTGGCTGTGATATACCTTCACTTATTAATATGAAGTGGCCAAAACCAGCACTCAAATATATCTTAATCCAAATATTTTGTACTATTTCATAGTTACCTTTTAAAATAATTGACATGCAATAAGTGCCAGAATCAACAATTTATAAAGAGGTTTTCGATCTATTGACTGAATTAATTGAGTAGAATGTTCTTTCTGCACTGAAGAAAATGATAGTCTAGTTGGGGAAGCAAGATATAAACATACTGATGAAAAGCAACAAATGAGTTGTACACAGTGAGAGTAGAGGAAAGGGAAAGAGCCCTGGAAGGACACAAAAGAAGTATTCCTTTGAAGAAGTGGGATTTTTATTGGGCCTGTGGAAGGTTTGGATGGGATGAAAGAAAGGGGGTAAGACTTCTAAACAGGAAGAATAATGTGAGAACTACAGAAAAAACATGTTCAAGGCATGCTTAAAAAATGGAGACAGATGATTTGGTAGAGAAACATTCGAACATTTGGGTGAATTTAAGTATCGGAAATCTTGGAATGACAGGTTATTTAACTCCCGTGAGACCCTAGTATTCAATTACTCTGTGAAGAAAAACATGAAATGGTCATACAAATTGCTCCAAGCCACATATTCTGCCATGGGTCCATGGGAGAACTAAGACTTCATACTGACTTTCTTCTTCACAGCCAGAACTATTTCCAATAAAATGCAGGGTCCACAGTCTTGCCTTTTTCATGGGCAGCAGCAAGTAATGATTTTTACCAAAACAAGACACACTGAGAATTTTTTTTTACTACAAAACCTCTTAAAAGCACCTGATGAGTAATCCTAACTTTTCCTTCTTCGGAGGAATTGAGAAGTTGTGGGTCAGGATCACTTCCCTAGTGAATCCTCAGAATAATATGCAATCAAAATACTTCCTGATTCCATCTTCAACAGTACCCAGATTCAATAAGGACTAGGGAGTTCTTCAATAAAATAAGACCCAGATGATGACAAACGGACAGATTTGGTGTTAACTTTAATAAGACATATGAGAACATTTATTCTTTTTTATAAGACCATATTTTATTTTGATAGATTTTTTTTAATTTTAAAAAATAAATGTCAATTTGAAAAAAAAATGAGAGTAGTTTCTTTGTAGATGAATCTTGAAGTTCCAGGAATGATCTCTGTTGCCTCCCTTATTTTTTCTCTTCTTGTTCTTTTCCCTCTCTTAGTCTACAGATTCCCAGAAGTTTATCCACTAATGCTCTCTATGTTAGCAAACCATAGTCACTAATAAATCACTAAAGTTTGGGGTTCAACACTATCAGAAATTTTATCTTAACTCTAGGGCTTGTGTGTATGTCTGGCTACTGATTGACTGAAAAATATTTTTTGCAACCACTTGTTTATGTTTCAGAATAAGCAAATTAAAATGACCTCACAGAATCTGTCCTTAACTTGGAGAGGAACCAAAGAACCAAACTGTTCTTCTGACATGGATGAAAGGACCCATCTCAAAAATATCTGAACCCACTCAAAATTTCAAAAGAACATGAGCTCAGGACCCAAGCCCTGGGAGATGACTTTTACAGAGGCAACTGGAGAGCTACAGGGAAAATGCAAAATTCTTGCCCATTTTTATCTAATCCCACGCAGATCTAATCTCATCCTTCAAGAAACACATCCTTTAATAAATTCTGTGTAAAGAAAAAGGGGGAAGAAAGCACCTCAAATCCAATTTGTGTTTTATTTTTAGCTTAATTAACTTCCAGAGCCATTAACTGGGCTGTGGCTTTAGGGCTTCCCTGGAGAAAAGTTCAATGGCTTTTGGGCCCCCTCAATCAAAGCCCCGTATCCTTTAATGATGAAGGCTGACCTAATTGAACTAGCTACTGTAAGTCAAGTCTAATTTTTGTATGTTTAAAATTAATTTTTAGACAGACATAACTTTTATAAATTACAATTATATTCATAATTCTCCTTCTGAACATTTCTTTAGTTATATGTGTGAAATTGATGAAGTTACATGATCTTTCTAGGCCTCAGTTATCATTTATATAAAATGAGAGAAAAAAAAGGTGGATTAAATCAATTGTTTTCAGGCTTCATGTACATCAGAATTACTGGAGGAGCATGTTAAATATACACATGCCTAAGCGTCAGTCATATTGATTCTGATTTATTAGGCCTGGGGTATAACTCTGGAACCTAGTTTTTGGTAAGCTTCCCAGGTGATTCTAATGGACACCACTGAGCTAAATGCTCTCTAAACTTCTGTCCCTATCTGAAAATCAAGAAATTGTTATCTTCTAAAGAAATGTTGGCATACAAATGGGCCATTCAGCTTACTAAGATCCTCAGACACTTTACTCAGTACATTGAAAGTGCCCAAAGCTCTAAAAGTCTTAGCTAATGATAAGGAATGTGCCTAAAACAGGAAAAAGTTCAATGAAACTCAGGAATGAAATGCAGGGCTTGTCATGTGAGGAAAAATCAGGGAATACTATTGTCTAGAGCCCTTCTTCAGTAAGATCTTCCATTTTGAACAATATTCAGTATCCCATTGACTTAGAAGTAGAAGAACATATAGCGTTTTCAATATAGGTAAAAGGATTTAGATAAAAGTCACCTAGACTTCTAGAGAGAGAGAAGGCTTGGATTAAAGTATTTCAAGTTTCCCACTTATGGCTCCTAAGTGATGAGAGATCTACATGAGGCTCTTCCTGTCTGACTACCACACATCACAGGGCTGCCTGATAGCATGCTACACTCTAAACCTGATCAAGAATTCTTAAAATCAAGTTTGGTACATAGACTGTGCCTCTGAAAGCATAATTGACCCCAGATTTCTCTTAATTTTGTCCAAAGTGTTCTGGCCAACAGTTTGCCTCCATGGCAACCCTGCTTTGGCTCAGCCTTAAGATTAGGGTGACTTCATTACACTAAGAGGAGGGGAGATTTACTATATGGAGAAGGTCCCTAATCCAAAAATCAGAGTCAACCAGCAGCCATATTTGTTCCTGTTATGAAGGACATCCTTGTAGCCCACAGAAGTCATGCTCTAAGCAGGCCCCACAAGGTGCCTATGGTTTTCCTCCTCCCTTCTTCCCCAATATTCACTACCTAAAGGTTTTAGAGACTTCAAACTTTAAAGACACAACAAAACCACCCACCTCATTCCATGGGAATATTTTAGGTTGCCCCATGTGACAGTACTTCTAGATTCACAGTATCCTTTACTACATGCAAGATGGATTGTCTTGGTCCAGAACAGCCCTCAATGATAGAAATTGGTCAAGTGAGTGTAAATCATAGGAAGGCAGATTTAAGCTCAAAGTGTAAGGGAAAGTATGGAACATTTACTGAGTGCTCACTATATGCCAACCCCTGTACAAGGTACTTTTTACATTTGTTACCTTGTAAACAAGTCTAATACTTGAGACATTATAAGAAACATTATTAACCAGCCCATTTGACAGATAAAAAAAAATATTGCTATTGATGAAGTAATTAACAGATCACTCAGCTGGCAAGGAGCAGAACCAGAATTTAAACCCAGATTTCTGAGTACAAAGGTTTTCTTTTATTTTTTATTCTAAATATTAGTCTTATATTTAAATATATGCCTCATTTTATTTATTTATTTATTTATTTATTTAGTATCAGATGTGAAGTTTAGGTCAATATTCACAATAAGTCTTTTTTTAGTTCTTTTTTATATTTTAATTTTTTTTATTTTTAGCACCAGTATGAACTCATAGAATTTTATATATATCTGAGTTACAATTATTCAGCACCATGTTTGTTTGTTTGTTTGTTTACCATGGGTCTTTGTGTTTTTTAAATGTTTATTTATTTATTTTTGAGAGAGAGAGAGAGAGAGAGCAGACAGGGTAGTGGCAGAAAGAGAGGGAGAGAGAGTTCTAAACAGGCTTCAAGCCATCAACACAGAACCCCACATGGGTCGAGAACTCACGAACCATGAGATCATGACCTGAGCCAAGCTCAAGAGTTGGCTGCTTAACTGACTGAGCCACCCTGTTGCCCCCCATGGGTCTTTGTTAAATATGTACAGATGAAAGTCAGATACTCTTCTGAAGCAGAGAAGTCGAGATACTTGAGCCAAATTGCTTGGCCTAATTGTATGAAGTCTTGCCACCACCAGAGAGGCTGAGTTACATGTCTTCAGAGATAATTATTATATTTGACCAGAGGTAGGAGAGTTCTTCTATGCTAGGGACAAAGGAGATAGGAAAGTTCCTGTGTTTGGAAAGGGACAATGTATTCAAAAATATATTATCAGTGTAAAGTGATGTAGCATCTTGGATCAAGTGACCTTACCTGAACTTTTTTCAATTAATCACCCCAAATTAAAAACATGTGCCCACACAAAACCTGTACATAAGTGTTCATAATATTTCCAAACTAGAAACAACCTGTATTCAGTTTCTAGGGATGACAGCACAAATTGCCACAAAATAAGTGGCTTAAAATAACAGATATTTATTGTCTGTAACTCCAAAATAAGCAGGATTGATTTTTTTCTGAGGGTTCTGAGGGAGAATCTGTTTCATGTCTCTTCATAGATTCTGGTGATTTACTGGCAATGTTTGGTATTTCTTGGCTTAAAGATGCATCACTCAAGTCCTCCAACTCCATGTGGCATTCTCTCTGTGTCTTTTCACATAGTCTTCCCTCTGTGCATATCTCTGTGTCTAAATTTCCCTTTTGGTAAGAATACCAGTCTTAATGGATTATGGAACATGCTAATGATCACAATTCAGCTTGATTGCCTTTGTAATGACCCTCTTTCTAAATAAAGTCACCTTCTCAGTTACTGGGAGTTAGAACTTCAGCATATCTTTTGGAGAACACAATGCAACCCATAAAACAACCAAAATGTCTTACATGTGACAGTCAAACAAAATATGGTGCATACAAACCATGGAATACTACTCAGTAACAAAAATAGCGCACTATAGATACACACAATTTGATTAGATCTTAGGTGCATTACCTGAGTGGAATAAAAAGCAAATGTCATATAACCCCCTTACCCATGGTTCCTCTTTCCACAGTTTCATTTAACTGTGTTTAACCAAGATCCAAAAGAAGATAATCTTACTGACATCACCAGAAGGTATTATAGTAGCCTAACACCAAATCACAATATCTATATTATTCACTTCATTTCATCCAATCATGTAGGCATTTTATCATTTCACATCATCACAAGAATAGTGAGTACAGTGCAGTAAGATACTTTGAGAAGAAAGATTATATTCACATAACTTATTATATTATATTGTTATAATTATTCTAATTTTAATAAAAGTTATTGTTAATTGCCTACTGTGCCTAATTTTTTTGAAATTCAAGTTAGTTAATATACAGTGTAGTCTTGACTTCAGGACCCAGTGCTCATCTCCAAAAGTGCTCTCCCTCATGCTCATCACCCATTTAACCCATCCCATCACCCACCTCCCCTACAACAACTTTCAGTTTGTTCTCTGTATTTAAGAGTCTTATTGTTTGCCTTCCTCTCTGCTTTCATCTCATTTTTCCTTCTATTACTGCACCTAATTTATAAATTAAACTTATCATAGGTATGAATTATAGGAAAAAAATAAGATATATAAGATTTGGTACTATCTAGTCTCAAAGATCCCCTTGGAACATAACCCCCAAGGATAAGGGGGACTACTGTATTGGAAGGTTACAAACTGTGTAATTCCATTTATATAGCATTTTCAAAATGCAAAAATTATTAAGATGTAAAATAAACTAGTGATTTCCAGGACTTAGTGAAGGCATATTAGAGGGGAGTAGGTGTGATTATAAAGAGGTAGCATCAGGGAAATTTTTGTGATGATGGAACAGTTTTGTATAATGATTGCAATGATTATTTGAGTTTACTCATGATAAAATGGTACATAACTACACACACATCGTACCAGTGTCAATTTCCTTGTTTTTATGTTGTTCTGTACTTATATAAAATATAACAATTTGGGGAACTGAGTGAAGGGTACATGTAACTTCTTGTAAATATATAATCCTTTCAAAATAAAAAAAATCTCTTTTGTGGTTTTATTTATTTATTTTTCTATTTTTAATTCATATATAATTAATGTACAGTGTTATATTAGTTTAAGGTGTACAATATAATGATTCTATACATTACTCAGTTCTTGTATTGGTGAGTGTACTCTTGATCCCCTTTATCTATTTCACCAATCTGCCTCCCCCAACTCCCTTCTGACAACAACCAGTTTGTTCTCTATATTTCAGAGTCTGTTTTTTTTGTCTGTTTCTTTTGTACTTTGTTCATTTTCTTTGTTTCTTAAACTCCACATATAAGTTAAATCTTACAGTTTTTGCCTTTCTCTGACTTATTTCAGTTAGCATTATACACTCTAGGTCCATTCATGTTGACGCAAATAACAAAATGTTATTCCTTGTTTATAGCTGAGTAATATTCTATCATGTATGTATGTATAGATCACATCTTCTTTATCCATTCTTCTATTGATGAACACTTAGGTTTCTCCCATACCCTGGTTATTGTCAATTAATGTCAATAATGTTGCAATAAACATGGGGATACATTTGACTTTTATAATTAGTATTTTGAGGGTTTTTGGGGGGGGGCAGTAAATACCCAGTAGTGGAATTACTGCATCATATGGTACTTCTATTTTTAGTTTTTTTGAGGAGCCTCCATACTGTTTTCTACAGTGGCTGCACCAATTTGCATTTCCATCAACAGTGCGCAAGAGTTCCTTCTCGACATCTTGTCTTCAAAATTTGAAGTTGTTGTCTTTTACCCAAAACAACAGCAACAACAACAACAAAAACAAAAACAACAACAAAACAATCCTTTCAAAAACACTGAAGGTCACTTCGGTGTAAGCAGAGCAGTGTGTTTACTAAATGAGGGACTGTGGTTCCCAAGGAATTGACAACAGATACCAGAATTGAAGTGGATGACAGAGCTGGATTGGTACATGGTAGGAGACATGTTTGAAAGCATATTTGAACCACACCTTGAGGATACACAGAAATGTTTGTTGGATATGTGTGAGAGAAGCATAGTTTGTGGGGATTTGAGGTCCAATATGAGCAGGTAGGGGAAAAAGCAGTGAAATGTTTGTTATGTGACCCTATGTAACCCACAGGTTGGTAAGACCTGGGAAAACCAATTATAAACACAATGTGATAATTCCCATGACAAAGTTACAATAGAGTGCTATGGAATCTCAGAGGAGAGAATGACTAACTGTTTTACGTTAAGAAAGACTTCATGGAAGAGGTGATATCCAATTTTGCAATGTTACGATTTCATTAGGCAGAGGAAATAACACATACAAAGGCTATAAATATAAGTGAAATAAAGGAATTATAAATGGCCCACCGATGGAGAAATGTATACAGAAATTATGTGTATATATATATATATATATATATATATAAAATGGGTACAGGAAAAACTATATCTATCATGTATCTATCTATAGATACACACAGAAAAACCATACAGAAATATTAACTATAGTCATCACTTTGTACATTGCATCTCCAGTACTTATTTACTTTGTAAATGGAAATTTGTACCTTATGACTATCTTCATCCAATTCCCCCTTCCCCTAACCCCCATCTCTGGTAACCACAAACATGATCTCTTTTTTAATTTTTTTTAATGTTTAATTATCTTTGACAGAGAGAGAGAAAAAGAGAGAAAGACACAGTGTGAGTGGGGGAGGGGCAGGGAGAGAGGGAGACACAATTCGAAGCAGACTCCAGGCTCTGAGCTGTCGGTACAGGGCCCAACACGGGACATGAACTAAGGAATTGAAAGATCATTACCTGACCCAAAGTCGAATACATAACTGACTGAGCCACCCAGGCGCCCCAATCTGATCTCTTTTCATGAGTTTCTTTTTTTTTAAGATTCCACATATAAGTGAGATCATACAGTACATGACATTTTTTTTGTCCTAAAGGCCCACCCACGTTGTTTCAAGTGGCAATATCTCCCTATTTTAATGGCTAAATAACATTTTATTGTGATTGTGTATGTGCATGCATGTGTGCATGTGCGTGTGTGTGTGTGTGTATCACATCCTGTCTATGCATCCATCGATGGGCACTTAGGTTGTTTCCATTATCTGGTTATTAAAAATAATGTTGCAAGGTTAGAGAGGGAGGGAGCCAAACCATAAGAGACTCTTAAAAACTGATAATGAGCTGAAAGTTGATGGGGGGTGGGAGGGAGGGGGAAGTGGGTGATGGGCATTGAGGAGGGCACCTGTTGCGATGAGCACTGGGATTGTATGGAAACCAATTTGACAATAAAATTCACATGTAAAAAATAAAATAAATGAAAAAATAATGTTGCTACAAAAAATTGGGGTACAAACATTACTTTCACATGGTGTTTTTGTTTTCTTTAAATAAATCCCAAGAGATGCAGTAAAGGCAGTCCTGAGAGGAAAATACATTGTAATCCAGGTCTATCTCAAGAAACAAGAAAAATCCCCAATACAAAATCTAACAGCACACCTAAAGGAAATAGAAGCAGAACAGCAAAGACACCCCAAACCCGGCAGAAGAAAAAAAATAATACAGATCAGAGCAGAAATAAACAATATAGAATCTAAAAAAAAAAAAAACTGTAGAGCAGACGATGAAAACAAGAGTTGTTGTTTTTTTTCAAATATTAAGCAAAATTGATAAACCTTTAGCCAGGATTCTCAAAAAGAAAAGGAAGATGACCCCTATAGATAAAATCAATAATGAAAATGGAATTATTACAACCAATCCTTCAGAAATACAAGCAATTATCAGGGAATACTATGAAAAAATATATGCCAACCAACTGGACAACCTGGAAGAAATGGACAAATTCCTAAGCACCCACACACTTCAAAAACTCAAACAGGAAGACATAGAACACTTGAACAGAACCATAACCAGCAAAGAAGCTGAATCAGTTATCAAAAATCTGCCAAAAAATAAGAGTCCAGGACCAGATGGCTTCCCTGGGAAATTCTCCTAGACATTTAAAGCAGAGATATACCTATCCTCAAGCTGTTCCAAAAAATAGAAAGGGAAGGAAAACTTCCAGACTCATGCTATGAAGCCATCATTACTTTGATTCCCAAACCCAACAGAGACCCAGCAAAACAAGACAACTACAGGCCAATATCCCTGATGAATATGGATGCAAAAATTCTCAATAAGATACTAGCAAATCGAATTCAACAGCATATAAAAAGAATGATTCACCATGATCAAGTGGGACTCATTCCTGGGCTGCAGGGCTGGTTCAATATTAGCAAATCAATCAATGTGCTACATCACATTAATAAAAGAAAAGATAAGAACCATATGATCCTGTCAATTGATGCAGAAAAAGCATTTGACAAAATTCAACATCGTATCTTAATAAAAACCCTGGAAAAAGTCGGGACACAAGGAACATACTTAAACATCATAAAAGCAATTTATGAAAATCCCACTGCTAGTATCATCCTCAATGGGGAAAAAACTGAGAGCTTTCTCCCTGAGATCAGGAACACGACAGGAATGTCCACTCTCACCGCTGTTGTTTAACATAACGTTGGAAATGCTGGATTAGCAACCAGACAACAAAAGGAAATCAAAGGCACCAAAGTTGGCAATGAAGTCAAGCTTTCACTTTTTGCAGATGACATGATATTATACATGGAAAACCCAATGGACTCAACCAAAAGTCTGCTAGAACTGATACATGAATTCAGCGAAGTCGCAGGATATAAAATCAATGCACAGAAATCAGTTTCGTTCTTCTACACTAATAATGAAGCAACAGAAAGACAAATAAAGAGACGGATCCCATTCACAACTGCATGCAGAAACATAAAATACCTAAGAATAAACCTAACTAAAGATGTAAAAGATATGTATGCTGAAAACTATAGAAAGCTTATGAAGGAAATTGAAGAAGATACAAAGAAATGGAAAAACATTCCGTGCTCATGGATTGGAAGAATAAATATTGTTAAAATATCAATACTACCCAAAGCTATCTACACATTCAATGCGATCCCAATCAAAATTGCACCAGCATTCTTCTCGAAGCTAGAACAAGCAATCCTAATATTTGTATGGAACCAAAAAAGGCCCCGAATAGCCAATGTAATTTTGAAGAAGACCAAAGCAGGAAGCATCACAATCCCAGACTTTAGCCTCTACTACAAAGCTGTAATCATCAAGACAGCATGGTATTGGCACAAAAACAGACACATAGACCAATGGAGTAGAATAGAAACCCCAGAACTAGACCCACAAAAGTATGGCCAACTAATATTTGACAAAGCAGGAAAGAATATCCAATGGAAAAAAGACAGCCTCTTTAACAAATGGTGCTGGGAGAACTGGGCAGCAACATGCAGAAGAATGAATCTAGACCACTTTCTTAGACCATTCACAAAAATAGATCCAAAATGGATAAAGCACCTGAATGTGAGACAGGAAACCATTAAACACTAGAGGAGAAAGCAGGAAAAAACTTCTCTGACCTCAGCCGCAGAAATTTCTTACTTGACACATCTCCAAAGGCAAGGGAATTAAAAGCAGGAGCGAACTATTGTGACCTCATGAAGATAAAAAGCTTCTGCACTGCAAAGGAAACAACCAACAAAACTAAAAGTCAACCAACGGAATGAGAAAAGATATTTGCATGTAACATATTGGACAAAGGGCTAGTGTCCAAAATCTATAAAGAACTCACCAAACTCCACACCCGAAAAACAAATAACCCAGTGAAGAAATGGGTAGAAAACATGAATAGACACTTCTCCAAAGAAGACATTCAGATGGCCAACAGGCACATGAAAAGATGCTCAACATCACTCCTCATCAGGGACATACAAATCAAAACCACACTCAGATATTACCTCACGCCAGTCAGAGTGGCTAAAATGAACAAATCAGGAGACTATAGATGCTGGCGAAGATGTGGAGAAACGGGAATCCTCTTGCACTGTTGGTGGGAATGCAAACTGGTGCAGCTCCTATGGAAAACAGTGTTGAGGTTCCTTAAAAAATTAAAAATAGATCTACCCTATGACCCAGCAATAGCACTACTAGGAATTTACCCAAGGGATACAGGAATGCTGACGCATAGGGGCACTTGTACCCCAATGTTTATAGCAGCACTTTCAACAATAGCCAAATTATGGAAAGAGCATAAATGTCCATCAACTGACGAATGGATAAAGAAACTGTGGTGTATATACACAATGGAATACTACGTGGCAATGAGAAAGAATGAAATATGGCCTTTTGTAGCAACGTGGATGGAACTGGAGAGTGTTATGCTAAGTGAAATAAGTCATACAGAGAAAGACAGATACCATATGTTTTCACTCTTATGTGGATCCTGAGAAACTTAACAGAAGTCCATGGGGGAGTGGAAGGAAAAAAAAAGAAGTTAGAGAGGGAGGTAGTCAAACCGTAAGAGACTGTTAAAAACAGAACAAACTGAGGGTTGATGGGGGGTGGGAGTGAGGGGAGGGTGAGTGATGGGTATTGAAGAGGGCATCGGTTTGGATGAGCACTGGATGTTGTATGGAAACCAATTTGACAATAAATTTCATATTAAAAAAATTAAGAAATACGTGAGAATAAAAAATATATACATTCCAAGAATAGGAATTTCTGTATCCCATGGTAGTTTTATTTCTAACTTTTTGAGGAATCTCCATGTTGTTTTCCATAGTAAATATACTAATTTACAGTACCACCAATAGTGCACTAGGGTTCTTTTTCTGCATTCTCACTAGAAGTTGTAATCTTTTGTTTTAATGGTAGCCATTCTAACATTGCGAGGTGGTATCTCATTGTAGTTTTGATTTGCATTTCCCTGATGTTGAGTGATGTTTAGCACCTTTTCATGTACCTGTTGGTCATTGTGTACATCTTTTTTGGAGAATAGTCCATTCCTATCCTTTGCCCATTTTTTTAATTGCGTTGTTTTTTGCTTATGAGTTTTATTACTTCTATATATATTTAGGATATCAACTCCTTATCAGATATATGGCTTGAATTATTTTCATTCTGTAAGTTTTCTTTTTATTTAGTTTATTGTTTCTTTGCTTATTTTTTATTTTGTTGCTTTTGTTTTAGGTGTAACACACTCAGTAGTCATTACAAGACTCATGTTAAAGTCATTTTCCCTTATGTTTTCCTCTATAGATTTTATTGTTTTTATCTTGCATTTAAGTCTTTAATTCATTTAGAGTTAATTTTTGAGAGTCGTGTAAGATAGGGGTATCATTTTACTCTCTTAATGTGAATATCTCATTTTCCCAGTGCTATTTATTAAAGAAACTGATTTGTCCCACTAAGTATTCATAGCTATCTTGTCAAATATTAGCTGTTCATATATGCATGGGTCTATTGATGGGCTCTAAATTGTTCTATTTGTTTAAGTATTTGTTTTTATAGCAATACCACACCGTTTTGACTACTATAGTTTAATAATATAGCTTGAGGGATGCCTGGGTGGCTCAGTCAGTTAGGCGTCTGACTCTTGATTTCAGTTTAGGTCATGATTTCATGGTTGTGAGATGGAGCCCCATGTTGGGCTCCACACAGCATGGAGCCTGCCTGGGATTCTTTTTCTCCCTCTTCCTCTGCCCCTTTCTCTCTCTCTCTCTCTCACTCAGTCACTCAAAATAAATAAGTAAACATTAAAAAATAATATAGCTTAGAATCAGGAAGTGTAATGCCTCGTGTTTTGTACTTATTTATCAGGATTACTTTGACTATTTGGGATCTTTTGTTTTTCCATATAGATTTTAGGATTTTTTTTCTAATTCTTTAAAAAAATAATTTGAATCTTAATAGGGATTGCATCAAATTGAATATTTACATGGCTTTTGGTAGAATGGGCATTTTAACAATATTCATTTTTTCAATCTATTTTTTTCTTCTTTCATTTTCTTCATTAATGTCTTACAGTTTTCAGTGTAGAGATTTTTCACCTTCTGGATTAAATTTATTCTTAAGTTTTTTTTTTTTTTGCATTCAATGTTATCACAAAAAGGACTGTTTTTAATATATTTTTCTTTTTTTATTAAAAAAAAATTAGTGTTTATGCGTTTTTGAGAGACAGACAGATCCTGAGTGGGGGAGGGGCAGAGAGAGAGAGAGACAGAGACAGAGACAGAGACAGAGAGACAGAGAGATAATCCAAAACAGGCTCCAGGCTTTGAGCTGTCAGCACAGAGCCTGATGCAGGGCTCGAACTCAGGAACAGCAAGATCATGACCTGAGCTGAAGTCAGACACTCAACTGACTGAGCCGCGCAGGCTCCCCTGTTTTCTATATTTTTTCAAATAATTTATTGTTAGCATAGAGAAATGCTTCTTTTTTTTATATACTTCACGAGCACCTTCTTTGTATTTCATTTTTATTTTTTAAATATGAAATTTGTTTTCAAATTGGTTTCCATACAACACCCAGTGCTCATCCCAACAGGTGCCCTCCTCAAACCCATCAGCCACCCTCCTCCCTCCCACCGCCAATCAACCCTCAGTTTGTTCTCAGTTTTTAAGAGTCTCTTATGTTTTGGCTCTCTCCCTCTCTAACCTTTTTTTTTTCTTTCCCCTCCCCCATGGTCTTCTGTTAAGTTTCTCAGGGTCCACATAAGAGTGAAAACATATGGTTTCTGTCTTTCTCTGTATGACTTATCTCATTGAGAAATGCTTTTTAATTTATAACTTAATCAATTTGGGTTCTGTATCTTTTTCCTTGGTTAGTCTAGCTATAAAGTTTTGTCACTTTTATTTACCTTTATAAAAACTCATATGTGGAATTTAAGAAATAAAACAGAGGAACATAAGGGAAGGGGAATGAGACTCTTAACTATAGAGAACAAGCTGAGGATTGATAGAGGTGAGGTGGGTGGGGAATGGGCTAAATAGGTGATGGGTATTAAGGAGGACACTTGTGTTGAACATTGGGTGTTATATGTAAGTGATGAACCTACTCCAGAAACCAATATTACACTAATTGTTAACTATAATTTAAATAAAATTTTGAAAAAAAATATAGCGAACACCCAGCTCTTAATCTTTTCTATTGCTTTCCTGGTTCCTATTTCATTTATTTCTGCTTTAATCTATTATTTCCTTCCACCTGCTAATTAGGGGGTTGATTTTTAACCATTCTGATTGGTGTGAGGTGATATGTCTTTGCAATTTTGATTTGCATTTCCCTTATGATCCGTGATGTTGAGCATCTTTTCATGTACCTCTTCACCATCTGGATGTCTCCTTTAAAGAAATGTCTGTTCATGCTTTCTGCCCTTTTTTAATTGGATTATTTGGTTTTTCTGGTGCTGGGTTATATAAGTTCTTTATAAGTTTTGGATACCAACCCTTTATCAGATATATCATTTGAAAATATCTTCTCCCATTCAGTAGGTTAAATTTTAGCTTTGCTGATTGTTTTTCCTTCTCTGTGCAGAAGGTTTTTATTTTGATGCAGTCCCAATAGTTTAATTTTGTTTTTATTTCCCTTCCCTCAAGAGACCTGTCTAGAAAAATGTTACAGTTGTCTTTTAAAGTTGCAGGCTCCATGTCTTGCTGGTTATACAAACTCACAGAAATATGTCCCTCTGGTTTTCAAATATTGATGTTATGTGGATTTCTTTTCCCTATATGAGCTGCCTGGTGTTTTCCCCCTCTTCATACTCAAAGCTTCCTCTCTTCTATGGGCAGTTCCCAATCACTGTTTCTGCCTTTCCTAATGTCTCTGATACAGCTTCTTCTCTAAATTTAGTTGTAGAGTCTTTTCGGTTAGTATTTGGATTGCTTTATGATTTATTTACTCATATGTGAGTTATATCTCGTTGTAAACATGGGATGGGGTGAGCTTAGGATCCTCCTACTTTGCCATCTTCCCAGACTCCTCTCTCTTTACAGCATCTTTTTTTTAATTCATTCATCTATTGATGGACACTTGGGCTACTTCCATAATTTGGCTTTTGCAAATAATGCCACCATAAAAAAGGTACATATATCCTTTCAAAATACCGTTTTAATATTCTTTGGGTAAATACCCACTAGTGCAATAACAGGATCATATGGTAGTCCTAGTTTCAATTTATTAAGGAACCTCCATACTGTCTTCAACAGTGGCTTCACCAGTTTGCATTCCTGCCAACAGCACATGAGGGTCTTTTTTCTCCACATTCCTGCAAACACTTGTTTCTTGTGTTTTTGATTTTAGCCATTCTGAGAGATATGAGGTGATATTTCATTGTAGATTTTATTTTCATTTCCCTGGCAATGCATGATGTTGAATAAGAGTGGTGGGACTGGGTGGACATCCTTGTCTCATTCCTGGTTTTAGAGAAAAAGCTTCCAAACTTTCAGCATTATGTATTATGTTTTCTGTGGGATTGTCATATATGTTCTTTATTATGTTGATATATTTATTCTACTTCTAATTTTTAAGAATTTTTTATTGTGAATGGATATTGAACTTTCTCTAATATTTTCTCTGCATTTATTGAGATGATCAAATGATTGTTTTTATTAATTCTATATAATGTGATGTGTCACTTTGATTGATTTTCATGTTGAACCAGCAATAAATCTCACTTGATCATTTTGAATAATCCCTTTAATGTGCTGCTGAAGTGAGATTGTTAGTATGTTGTTGAATTATTTGGTTTCTATAATCCCTTTAATGTGCTGCTGAATTGAGATTGTTAGTATGTTGTTGAAATATTTGTTTTCTATATATTCATTAGGGATATTGACCTGTAGTTTTCTTTTTTTAGTAGGATCTTTTTCTATTTTTTTCTATTAGGAAAATCATGCCTTCATAAAATGAGTTTGAGAGTGTTTCTTATTCTTTGATTTCCTGGAAAAGTTTGAAAAGGGTTGGAGTTAATTCATCTTTATATGTTTGGTAAAATTTGCCAATGTAGCCATATCTTCCTGGACTTGTTTTCATTGGAGATTTTTTTTACTACTGATTCAATCTAATAATTAGTCTATTCATATTTTCTATTTATTTCTGATTTAGTCCTGATTAGTTTTATGTTTCAATTTTTTTTCATTTCTTCTAAGTTGTCGAAATAGTTGGTGTTTAGCAGTTCTTAGTACCCTCTTATAATCCTTTGAATTTTTGTGCCATCAATTATATTGTGTTCTTTTTTTTTAATACAACTTTGTTGATTTGGATATTTTTTCTTTTTGGTTTTTCTAGATATAGGTTTGTCAATTTTGTCTCTTCTATTAGTTAGTCTTTTCTACTTTTTATGTTCTCTATTTCATTTATTTATTAATCTCCAATCTTTATTAATTTCTTTTTTTACTGCAAACTCTGTGATGAATGTGCTATTTTTTTTCTATTTTCTTAAAAAATAGAATTAAAGTGTTTATTTAGGATCTTTCTTGCTTCTTAGTGTAAATATTTGTTGCTATGAACTTTCCTTTTAGGACTGCTTTTGCTGTATCCCATAAGTTCTTATCTGTTGTGTTTGCATTTTAGATTGACTCATTTTTTTTAAATTTTCTCTCTAATTTCTTCTTTGATCCATTAATTGTACAGGCGAGTGTTATCTAATATTCATATGTTTGTGAATTTTTCAGTTTTCTTCTTGTTTATTTCTAGTTTCATGCCATTCTAGTCAGAGAAGATACTTGGTATGGTTTTCAATATTCTTAAATTTGCTAAGACTTGTATGGTGGTGTGGCATATGGTCTATTTTAGAAATATTCCATGTGTGCCTAAGAAGAATGTGTATTCTGCTGTTGGATAGAATTTTCTGTATGTGTCTGTTAGGTCCACTGGTTTATAGTGTTCAAATTCTCTGTTTCCTTACTGAATATCTTTATGTATTATCTATCCATTGTTAAGAGTAAGGTATTCAAGTCCCCAACTATTATTATGTTGCTTTGTATTTCTCTTTTTAGCTTGGTTAGCTTTTGTTTTATATTTTAATGTGCTCCAATATAAATACAAGTATATAAATATTTACAATTTTTATATATTATTGATATATTGACACAGTTATTATTATATAATGGCTTCTTTGTCTCATTTTATGATTTTTACTTTATAGTCTATCCTGTCTGATATAAAGATAGTTACCTGCTTTTTTTCCTTTTGGTTGCCAATTGCAGAAAATGACTTTTTCCATCTCTTCACTCTATATTTGTTTTTAAAGTTAAAGTGAGTTTTTTGTAAGCAGCATACTGTTCAATTGTGATTTTTTTTTATCCATCCACTCATTCTAAGTTATTTAATTGGAAAATCTAATCCATTTATGTTTAAAATCATTATTGATAAGTAAGGAGTTACTATTGCCTTTTTTGTTAATTGTTGTATAGTTGTTTTGCAGATATTTGTTTCTTATTTCTTCTACTGCTTTGTGTGTGTGTGTGTTTTATGTTTTTTGGTATCAGCATGCTTTGACTTCTTTATCATTCTTTTGTGTAATTAGTACATGATTTTTGCTTGTTGTTACCATGAGGCTTATATAAAATATCTTTAACTTATAGCACCCTATTTTAAACTGATAACAACTT
Source organism: Panthera uncia (assembly GCF_023721935.1). Taxonomy (NCBI): domain Eukaryota; kingdom Metazoa; phylum Chordata; class Mammalia; order Carnivora; family Felidae; genus Panthera; species Panthera uncia. The sequence goes on from NC_064817.1 coordinate 51,316,209, forward strand.
AACTTCAATGTAATTAATAAACTTTACACTTTTTGATGTTTATTTATTTTTGAAAGAGAGAGAGAAAGACAGAAAGCACAAGCAGGGAAAGGGCAGAGAGACAGGGAGACAGGCTTTGTGCTGCCAGCACAGAGTGCCATGTAGGGCTAAAACTCACGAACTGTGAGATCAGGACCTGAGCCAAAGTTGTACGCAACCGACTGAGCCCCCATAAAACCTCTACATTTACTTCTCCTCCTTCTCACATTTCATCTCATTAATGTTAAAATTTATATTTTTTATTTTGTGTAAATAAAAACATATTGTTGTAGGTATGATTATTTTTGCTATTTTTAAAAAACTTTTAAACTAGAGTTGTAAGTGGATTATGCTCCATTATTACCATATTGGAGAATCTATGACTATATATTTGCAAATTACCACTGAGATTTATGGTACCTTTTTATGCTTTTATAATGTTAATTAGCATTATTTTACTTCCACTCAAAGAATTCCCTTTAGCATTTCTTTGAAGATAGGTCTGGTAGTAATAAACTCACTCAGCTTTGATGTGTCCAAGAGTCTTTATCTCTCTTTTGTTTTGAAGGAAAGCTTCACTGGGTACATAATTTTTTGTATTGATAGTTATTTTCCTTTAATATTTTGAATATGTCATTCTATTTTTTCTTCCCTGAAAATTTTCTGTGGAGAAATTTGTCAATGGTCTTATGAAAGTTTCGTTGTATGTGACTTCTTTCTTTTTTCTTGATGATTTTAAAATTCATCCTTTGACTTTTTTTTAAACTTTTTTTATTTAAATACCAGTTAATTAACATACAATGTAATATTAGTTTCAGATATACAATATAGTCATCCAACACTTGTTTAACACATCCTCCCATCCACCTCCTCTCTAGTAACCATCAGTTTGTTCTCTATAGTTAAGTCTATTTCTTGTTTTGATGCTCTCTCCTTTTTCCCCCTTTGTTCATTTGTTTTATTTCCTAAATTCCACATATGAGTGAAATCATATAGTATTTGTATTTCTTAGAATGACTTATTTCACTATTTAGCTTAGCATAATACTCTCTAGTTCCATCCATGTTGTTTCAGATGACATCATTTCATTCTTTTTAATGGCTGAGTATATTCCATTCCATTATGAAATATATATATATATATATATATAACCTAATATATATATATATATATATATATATTCCTTATTAGTTTTTTGTCCTGATTTTATACTAATATAAAGGGATACATGCATCTGGTGTTTATAGCAGCATTGTTTACAATGGCCAAATTATAGAAACAACCAATGAGTGTCCATTGGTACATGAATGGATTTTAAAAAGGTATATATATATATATATATATAACCTCAACAAAATTGTATTTAAAAAACTCACCATAATACCATCCTATTCAAAAAGGGGAAAAATACAACTGATGGCACAAAAATTCAAAGGATTATAAGAGCATACTATAAACAACTAAATACCAACAATTTGCATTTTGGACAACTTAGAAGAAATAAAAAATTCTTTAATATAAAAACCTAATCAGCGCTAATATATAGTTGTTCATAGTACCCATGTATCTTTTTATATTTTTGTACTCTTTAGGTAAATACCTAGTAGTGCAATTGCTGGATCATAGGGTAGTTTTATTTTTAACTTTTTGAGGAATCTCCATACTTTTTTTCCACAGTGGCTGCACGAGTATACATTCCCACCAACAGGGCAAGAGTGTTCTCCTTTCTTCACATCCTCACCAACACCTGTTGTTTCTTGTGTTATGGACTTTAGCCATTCTGATAGGTGTGATGTTATATCTCATTGCAGTTTTTATTTGTATTCCCCTGATGATCATTGATGATGACCATCTTTTCATTTGTCTGTTGGCCAGCTGGATGTCTTCGTTGTAAATATGTCTATTCATGTCTTATGCCCATTTTTAAATTGAATTATTTATTTTTGTGTGTTGAGTTTGATAAGTTATTTATATATTTTAGATATTAACCCTTTTTCTGATATGTCATTTGCAAATATCTTCATTTGTTCAGTTGCCTTTTAGTTTTTTTGAATGTTTCCTTCTCTGTGCAGAAGCTTTTCATTTTGATGAGGTCCAATAGTTTATTTTTGCTTTTGTTTCCCTTGTCTCATGAGACATATCTTGAAAGAAGTTGCTATTGCCCACCCTTTCACTTTTGACAATTTCATTATAATGTGCCTTGGTGTAGCTGTGTTTGGTTTCAAAACTTTTGGGATCCTTTGAGTCTCACATATCTGAGTGTCCATTTCTCTCTTTAGAGTTGAGAAATTTTCATCCATTAATACTTTATTTTTTTAATATAATTTATTGTCAAACTGGCTTACATACAACACCCAGTGCTCATCCCAACAAGTGCCCTCCTCAGCGCCCATCACCCATTTTCCCCTTTCCCCAACCCCTCCATCCACCTTCACTTTGTTCTCTGTATTTAAGAGTCTCTTATGCTTTGCCTCCCTCCCTCTCTGTTTGTAACTATTTTTTCCCATTCCCTTCCCCCATGGTCTTCTGTAAAGTTTCTCAAGACCCACATATGAGTGAAAACATGTGATATCTGTCCTTTTCTGACTGACTTATTTAATTCAGAGAAATACCTCCCAATTCCATCCATATTGCTACACATGGCATGGTTTCATTGTTTCTCATTGCCAAGTAGTAGTCCATTGTATATATAAACCACATCTTCTTTATCCATTCATCAGTTGGTGGACATTTAAGCTCTTTCCATAATTTGGCTACTGTTGAAAGCACTGCTATAAACATTGGGGTACATGTGTCGTTATGAATCAGCACTCCTGTATCCCTTGGATAAATTGCTAGTAGTGCTATTGCTGGGTCATAGGGTAGCTTGATTTTTAATTTTTTGAGGAATCTCTATGGTGTTTTCCAGATGGGCTGCACCAGTTTGCATTCCCACCAACAGTGCAAGAGGGTTCTCATTTCTCCACATCCTTACCAGCATCTGTAGTTTAGTAATTTGTTCATTTTAGCCACTCTTACTGGTATGAGGTGATATCTCAGTGTTGCTTTGATTTGTATTTCCCTGATGAAGAGTGACAATGAGCATCTTTTCATATGTCTGTTGGCCGCCTGGATGTCTTCTTTGGAAAAGTGTCTATTCATGTCTTCTGCCAATTTCTTCACTGGATTATTTGTTTACTGGGTGTCGAGTTTGGTAAGTTATTTATAGATTTTGGATACTAGCCCTTTATCTGATATTTCATTTGCAAATATCTTTTCCCATTCCATCGGTTGCCTTTTAGTTTTGTTGATTGTTCCCTTTGCAGTGCAGAGGCTTTTTATCTTGATGAGGTCCCAACAGACACATAGACCAATGGAATAAAATAGATAACTCAGAATTAGACCCACAAATGTATGGCCAACTAATCTTTGGCAATGTAGGAAAAAGCATCCAATAGAAAAAAGACAGTCTCTTTAGCAAATGGAACTGGGAGAACTGGACAGCAACATGGAGAAGAATGAAACTAGACCATTTTCTTACATCATACACATAAATAAACTCGAACTGGATGAAAGACCTAAATTTGAAACCATCAAAACCCTAGAGGAGAAAGCAGGCAACAACCTCTTTGACTTCAGCCACAGCAATTTGTTACTCCACACATCTCCAAAGACAAGGAAATTAACAGCCATTAATGCTTTAAATGTATATTCTGTCCCTTTCTTTTTCTTTTCATTCTGGTATTCCCATAATTTGAATATCATTGCTTTTAATTTTTCCCATAATTACTATAGGCTTTCTTCACTCTTTTTCATTCTTGTTTTTTCTTTCTCCTTGACTGTATAACTTTTAATGTCTTATCCTCCATGCCATTGATTCTTTCTTCTGAATGATCAAGTCTATTGTTAAAATTCACCATTGAATTCTTCAGTTCAGTTAATTCTAGTATTTCTGGGAAGGTTGTTTTGATGGTTCCTGTTTTCTTTTCAGACTTCTTGTTTTGTTATACATTGTTTTCCTAATTTCATTTAGTAGTCTGTGTTTTCTATTAGTCCACTAAACTTTTTTAAGAGGATTTTTTTTGAAATATTTGTCAGTTCACTTATTTCCATTTCTTTAGAATCTGTTATTTGAGCTTTATTAGTTTCTTTTGGTTATGTTATATTTATGTGTGTGTGTGTGGGGGGGGGGTTCTTGATTCCTTACATTGGTATCTATCTTACATTGGCTCCTCTTCCAGATTTATAGGTTTGCTTTTCATTAGAACATTTTTCACAAGTCAACTCAGTCTGGATTGCTCTGCTGGTAATGTGCTTGAGCAGATGATAATTCTATTTTGGTTTATTTTGGGGCAAGGTAACTATTTGGACTCTGAGTACAGGGATGGGTATGTAACCCTGGCTGGGAACAGTTGGATAGGACTACTGAATTGATTCCCTACCCAATTGAAGCTGTAAGATAGACTCTATGATTTATTGGATTCTCTGGTCATGCTTACCAGATGGTTGGAACTGAGTACTATATTAGATAAGAATAGTGCTATGAAGTAGCTTCCCTGACATGGCAGGGCAGCAGAATGGGACCCAGGGTTTGCATAGCTTATTGTTTGTGGATATAAATCTGGCCTAAGTGTGTACTCAATTCCAAGTTTTGCTATGCAGGCAAGGAAACCATGGTTTGTGGTAAGTGACACTATAGAGAAAGATGTTTAATTGACTATATAGTTTCTTGTATGCTCTGGTTAGGTTCCCTAGTCAGTAGGGCTAAAGAGCATATTCAACAATGAGTCCCTGCCTGGGCCAGAGTCAACAATGACCTGCCTCATTCAACAATGAGTCCCTGCCCCAGTGTCCCTGCCTGGTCACAGTGGGAAAAGCAGCTCTAATAGTGGCAAAGCTCTTCGTGTGTGTGTGTGTGTGTGTGTTTAATTTTCAGTGGGTATAACAAATGGTGTTATATTAATTTAAGTGCTAAATTAAGATTATTTAATTATTTTGAGAGAGAGAAAGAAAGCACACCACTGAGGGAGGGCAGAGAGAGAGGGAAAGCATCCCAAGCAGGCTCCACACTGTCAGCACAGAGCCCGATGTGGGGCCCAATCCAACAAATTGCAAGATCATGACCTGAGCCAAAATCAAGAATCAGGTGCTTAACTGACTAAGCCACCTAAGCACCCCAAGATATAAGTGTTCTTTTCATCCTCTTCACCTATTTCATCCATCCCCCACCCTCCTACTTCCTCTCTAGTAATGATCTGTTTTATGTCTATAGTTAAGATTATGTTTCTTGGTTTCTCTCTTTTTTCCACTCTGTTCTTTTGTTTTGTTTCTTAAATGCGGGTTTAACTCAAACAGTCCTGCACCCCAAGGTCCCTGTCCAAATAGGTCCACTTGCTTTGTTTTGCAGTTGGCTCTGCCTGCTTTCCCTAGGCTTGAGCACCACAGGGCCACACAGCATGCTGTAGTTGTCATCAACCCTTCTGATAAGATGACATTGGAAGACACTCTTCATAGTGGGTGGGGCTATATCTCACCTCCCTTGCTTGGAAGGCAGAATAAGGGGCCTCTCAAGGCAACTCTGAGTTTACTAAACAGACTCTTTGGTTGTGCGAGGCTGGGAGCTACATTCAGCCTTGACTATGAATTAGTCTCCCTTTACCTGGTACTGGCTTTTCTCTGAGGGCAATCAACTTTGCTTGCCCATCCCTTGGCTGGAGCACCACTGGGTTTCACAGCTTCCAATATTTGTTGCCAGCCTTTCTTATGGACTTTTTTTAATGTTTATTTATTTTTGAGAGAGACAGACAGACAGAATGCGAGTGGGGGCGGACAGAGAGCGAGGGAGACACAGAATCTGAAGCAGGCTTCAGACTGAACTGTCAGCACAGAGCCTGAAGCAGGGCATGAACTCACGAGCAGTGAGATCATGGCCTGAGCCAAAGCCAGACACTCAAACAACTTAGCCACCCAGGAGCTCCAAAGACTTCTTAAAATACGAAAATATCATGAACAACTTTACACCAACAAAGTTAAAAACTTGGTCAAACTTCACAATTTACTAGGAAGTAGCTTACAAAAATTAAAAGATGTGGTGTATTTTTTTTTACAAGAAGAAATGGAAAACCAGATTAAACTTATAATTACTCAAAACACTGAACTAGTTATTAAATAATCTACACCCAAACTAAACCAACATAACCTTGACACTAGGGCACAGAAGATGGCCATAATAAAAGCGGGTAACAAAATATCAACTAAATTCTAATAAACTCTTAAGAGCCATATGTGGGTAAGCATGTCAGTCTGGTATGCCATGGAACAAGGGGAATTTTTATAATCTTTTTTTCATTCTTCTCCAATGTGTTCATGAGAAACACTGGGAGCATAACCAGAGCGAATCCCCCACAGTGGTAAAGTGAAAGGTGGTAAAGTGTAAAGTGAAAAGTGGAAGATGATCAGCTGCCTACAGAGATTAGGTACAAAACTGTATTTGCTTCCTTATATCCTTCTCTTCTGCAATGCAAAAGTGTTAAGCCATGCAAGGAGAGACAGAAAATTCTCCTGTCCCCAGGACAGTTGAAAAGATCCACTGCTTCATCAGGAACATAAGAAGCAAAACACTTACACTTATGTCCCTTGGGAGGAGTAGAAAATGCTCTTTCCCAAAGTACATAGGAAAAAATCTATGTTTGCAGAAATTCAGCAGGAAAAAATCTATACTCTTATGGGAGAAGGAAAAAAATGTATTGGGCCCAGGATACTAAACTAATAACTAGCAAATGACTGCTACTATTGTGAAAAGGGCAAGAAACCAACACCTGAGATCAATAACAGATATCAAGCAGTTTTTGCCATAGGCAAGATGGACAGGGATATTGATGATGACCCACTGCATACAGCCAGGCACACAAGGTCTGCCTAAGACTAAGATTACCCCAGGGCAAAAGAGAGATTTTCTGTCTCTCCAACAAGCCTAGCACCCATTGACAAGCAATATCAGTCTACTATTAGTTAAGGAAAAGATCAGGGAGAGAAAACCCTGTGGCACAAGCATACAGGAATGGTTAAAATATATGGTGAAAGCAGGAACTGAGAAATATCATTCAGCAACCAGGCCCCTCCTTAAGCACATGATAATAACATCCCACTTCCATAAGAAGTTGAAGCCTTTATTACACTGACCATATTGGAAGCAGCAAAACAAAACGACAACAACAACAACCCTTAAACCCAGAAGATCAAGTCTTGAATAAACTGACTCAATACTTTACACTCACAAGATGACAGGAGAGGAGACATGCCCATTTTCAGACATAAATAATAATTATATCAGTGTCTTCTGTTCTTCTATTTATTATGTATGGCATTTAATCAAACCTTTGAAATACATAAAAAAGCAAGAAAAATTATCAGGATGAAATGCAACCAATAGAACCAGACACAAAAAATGATCAAGATGTTGGAACAATCAGAAAGGAATTTTAAAATAAGAAATGTTAAAGGATCTAGTGGAAAAGGAGGGTTGTAAGTATAATAGGTAGATAATTTAGCAGAGATGTAGACACCATAAGAAAGACTCACATGGGCAGGGCACTTGTTATGATGGCACTTGTTATGATGAGCACTGGGTGTTGTATGTAAGTGATGAATCACTAAATTATTCTCCTGAAACCAATATTACACTATATTAACTATGTTAACTAACTAGAATTTAAATAAAAATTTGGGGAAAATCTGTGGTTAAAAATGATTTGGTATACATATACAATGGAATATTACTCATCAATGAAAAAAATGAAATCTTGCCATTTGCAATGACATGGATGGAAAAGATAGTATTATGCTAAGCAAAATAAGTCAGTCAGAAAAAGACAAATACCATATGATTTCACTTGTAGGTGGAATTTAAGAAAAAAGACAAATGGGAAAAAACTGAAACAGAGAGGAAAACTAAGAAACAGACTCTTAACTATAGAGAATACACTGATGGTTACCAGAGGGAAGGTGGGTGGGGGGAATGGTGAAATAGGTGATGGGGATTAATGAGTGCACTTGTTGCAATGAGCATCAGATGTTGTATTGAAGTGTTGAATCACTATATTGTACAGCAGAATCTAATATTACACTATAGGTTAACTTATTGGAATTAAAATAAAAACTTCAAAAATTAATTTAAAAAAGTATCACATGGGACTGTATCACAGAAATGTTTCCATCCACTGAATGAAACTATAAATCGCACAGCAATGCATTGAGGAGCTGAGGACATAAAAACACTAATGGTAACAGACAGATTGTAGAAGGAAACCAGAAATATCACTGAGCTAGTGATGAGTTTATCTTTCTTTTTTCATCTGGTATTACCATAGCTGTATTCACAAGTATCCCAGAATCCAAATGTGTATACCAGGTGCAGACAGAAAAAGTTTTAAGTGAAGTTTCCCTTTACTATACTAAGAGGAAGAGAGAAAAGGACTGCTAAATATAAAAGAGAGTAGAGAAAATGATCAGGATGTTTTTCTTTGTTCCCCCCCTTTGATATCTTCTTTCAAGCCTCCATGTAGCAGTCAAGTAGCAGTACATTGACAAGCAATCATAGCTAAGCAAGTATTTAGAACTCTGAGGGAAGAAAATCTCTTTTTTCCTTCCTTCCTTCCTTCCTTTTTCTTTCTTTCTTTTTCTCTCTTCTTTCTTTCTTTCTTTCTCCTTCCTTCCTTCTTTCTCTTTTTTCTTTCTTTCTTTCTTTCTTTCTTTCTTTCTTTATTCCTATATGTCTGTCTATCTGTATTTTTAAAAATAATTCTTTCTGATCAGAGGAGCTGTGTTCCTAAGTTCCCTCTGCTTGGATCTGAATGCAAAAAACAGTCCCAGAAGGAATGCAAGGAGGGCTTGAGATTAAGAAAAATCACTCAAATGAGGGAGATAAAGAGAGCAATCCCATGCATCTGTATATGAACTCTAAGACTCACTTACAAACTGTGCATGCTTGCATCTGACTATAACAGTATATCTCAGGCTTTGAAACCTGAGCTAAAAAGTAGGCCACGACTCAGGTCCCATGCTGGATTGATTCAAATACAACTTCAAAAACTTTGCAAACTGAACTGACATTGAAGTGATGCCACACGGAATGTAGGTTGGAATTTGTAACCTGACACAGCACAGTGAATTGCCCGCTACGAAAGATTATGAAAAATAAATCAATGTTCTCTCTAGAATGGAAAAAAATTCTTTCATAATTTTATGACATAATATTCAAAATTTCCAAAATACAATCCAAAATTATTTGACACTAAATAAAACAGGAGAAATTCATCTCATAAAAAAAGATAATTAGCAAATCTCAATACTGACATAACTGTTGGAGTTTTCAAACAAAAACTTTAAAGCAACTAAATACAACATTGAATGTTCCAAGAAGTAAAGGTAAACACTCTTGAAAGGAATTAAAATAAATAAAACCTTAGCAAATAAATAGAAAATACAGATAAGAACACATGGAAATTTTGTAAGTGAGAAACAAATGTGAAAAAATATTGACTGATGAAATCAATTGCAGAATGGAGATAAGATTCAGCAAACTTAATGTTACAGAAAACTGATGAAACCAAAAGCAAATTATTTTAAAAGATTAATAAAATTGACAGTGGTACTAGTGAAAGAATAGACACATAATCAACAGAAATTAATAGAGTCCAAAAATAGACCCATTTATGTAAGGCCAATTGATTTGTTTATATTATGATGGTAAAATAGACATCTGCCCAGCTGCCTCTTCCAGATTTGATTCAGCAGATGTGGAGTGGGGTCTGAGAATTTTTATCTTGACAAGTTTTTGAATGAGTCCCATCACTCCCACCCTCACTGTGAACCATTGAGAAGAGATGCCAAAGATGACTAGAGACCAACAGCAGTTCACAACAGCACGTTTGAAAAACATATAAACAGGAAAGGATATGACATTTGTGGTAAATGGAGAGACATTCATTCTTTTAGAGTATAAGTTGTGGTAGTGGAGTGAAATCAGTCTGAGACTGAGACACATGGAAATTAAATGGGAAAGAGAATTTGATATAGAATTTTCAATGATCTCACATTCCAGGTGATGGATGGGATTTTGTATTTATTCTGTACACATCCAGGTACCATTGGAAACATTGGAGTAAGGATGGAACATATTTCATTCATGTATCAACTAATTTAATAATTAACAATAATTAATTAATTTACTCAGTGCCTACTCTGAGTATGGCAGTGTGCACTACACACAGGGTTACAGTGGTAAGTAACATAGTACAGAAGATGGAGAAGAAATGGGAAAGACTGGAGTCTGGAAAACTCACTTAGAGATTATTGAAATAGTCCTAAAATGAGATACTGGTTAAAAAAGAGATGATGATAAAGGCCTAAATTAAGGTAGTAAAAGTAAGATGGAGAGGAGATTCTGGATTAGATAGAGATCCAGGAAATTAAATTCAGTTGGCCTAATGAACTATTGAATGTGGAGAGGTAGAGAAAAGGGAGAGTAAAGAAGATGGAAAGTTTCTAATTGAGCATCCTGGAGAGACAATGGTGCTAGAGGAGTCAGGGAGAAAAATAAGTAATTTCCATTGTGAAATCCTCATACCAACTTAGCTTCCTCAAAAAATGGAGGGAACTTTAAGGTTAATATTCAACTTGTCTGTATATGTATGACCAGGGTTTCTCAACTTTGACAACATTAACATTTTGAGCTAGATAACTCTTTACAGTTTGAATGGAGAGGGGGTTGTCCTGTGCATTGTAGGTTGTTTAACAGCAATACTGACCTGTACTCACTAGATGCCAGTAGCAGTTCCCCAGTCATAATAATCAAAAATGTCTCTAAGGATTGCCAAATATTCCTTGGATAACAAAATTATGTTCAGTTTAGAACCACTGTTGTATATCTATATGAGTTGTTAAAATGTTAAAACACCTTATTACTAGTTGGTAAATAGCCACCTCATATCTCTCCAATCTACTCCCCACTGCCCTGACTTCCTAAATACCTCTTTTGGCTCTTCTAACCATCAAGTATTACCTAACACAGGAGCATGTCTCTAGGACCTTGCTCCAGTGTCATGGGCCAGTGTCAATTCTGATTGTTCATTGTCTTTGCTATATAGGTTAATATTTTTAATATTGCTTTTAGACATCCTCAAAGTAACCAAGTTTTTAAATATCTTCTTTTATCTCCATCTATAAATCCTAGCTTTCTTCATAACCTCATAAATTATCTTCCTTTCCATTAGGTTTAATGCCTTCCAGATATTTGTACAGGACCATGTGATCTATTCTCTGTGTCTTGTCATCAAGTGTGTCTGGTAAAACATAGCACCTTTAATCTTTCCCTGACAATCAGACTTTCCCACTTCATCAATCATGTCTACAGCTTCTCTCTGACTTCTATCCCTGTGTCCTCATCCTTCAGAGCCCCTGTTGGCCCCACACCAACTCAGACATGATAGGTGTTATCTAATCAAAGTCACATAGTTCCATGACACAATGTCTCTCAGAACACTCCTGGAAATAACTTTGGCCCCTTTCAATTACCTTATCATATTTCAAAACCATATCTAATATGAGAAAATCTCATTCTCACACACATCCTATTACCCAATGCCACAAAGAGCTACATGTTCACATGTCTGAGACCAAAAATAATATATGATGGTGGACAGTGGTAACATTTCCAGGAAGTATTCCCAAACTGCCCAGTAAAGAGCTACTTCCCCTTATATTGCCCTGCCTGGAAGTGAATGACATTTTGCTTTACTTCTCAGACTTCCATTCATTATATAGCCCCCAACATACACACACAAACCACCACCACCACCACCCCTAAAATGTGTTATTCTGATTGCTCATAATGTAAATACTTCCTTATTCAGGAATTTTCTTCACGTTAGAATTTACCTAAGTATATCAGAGCTCTTTTGACTTAAATTGTGAGAGGTATCTAGTATGTATGCTAGCCATTATAAACCAACAGTAAGAACTTGCTGCATTCATGCATGTGAATCTTTAAAGATATGAAAGAAGAAAGCATAGGTTCCACTAATATTCTACAATATGAATATAGTCATAAAAATTTTGAAAGGGAGAGGTTGTTACAGTCAAAAAATCCTGGTGGCCTGGTGTTTGTTGATGCTTGTTCGTGATATTGGCAGATGAAAATACAATGATACATAGGGTATACAAATGCCATGGTATTGCCACCAAATAAAAAAAAATTAATAGTTTGATGCAATCATAAAATGGTAGTTATGAAGAGTACATGAAACAGAAATATGCCATAAGATATTGCTAAGTGAGAAAATAAGACAGTTATATGCAAAGTTTTGTTTTCTTTTGTTTTGTTTCATTTCTTAAATCTACACACAGCAATGTGTCTCAAAAACCTAAGTTAAAATCCCAGCAAAGTTAATGTTAGGGTACTGGAACTGTGGTTAAATTTTCTTCTTTTCCTTATTTATACAATTTAAAATAGTTATTATATTATTGTAATGAAAAATTGTGCTAAATTTGCAAATATAAGATCTCTCTGCAAAAATTTGTTTAACAAATATTCACTAAAGTGCCTGACTGGCTCAGTAAGTGGAGCATGTGACTCTTAATTTCAGGGTTGTAAATTTGAGCCCCACATTGCATGTAGAGATTGCTTTAAAATAAAAAAAATAAAACTAATATGTATTGGACCTCTACAATATGCCATGTACTCTATTAGGCACTAGATAACAAGGAAATAGAAATATCAGAATAGCCTATCAAGAGTAATAAAAAAGTACCTTTTTTGAGGATCTTAAAGAATAAAGCATAAGATGATTTACTTAGCTGGTTTTTTTTTTTTTTTTTTTTTTTTCTTTTTTTTTAAACAGTTAGCTTTTTTTTTTAATTTTATTTTTATTTTTTAATATATGAAATTTACTGTCAAATTGGTTTCCATACAACACCCAGTGCTCATCCCAAAAGGTGCCCTCCTCAATACCCATCACCCACCCTGCCCTCCTTCCCACCCCCCATCAACCCTCAGTTTGTTCTCAGTTTTTAACAGTCTCTTATGCTTTGGCTCTCTCCCACTCTAACCTCTTTTTTTTTTTTTCCTTCCCCTCCCCCATGGGTTTCTGGTTTTGATTTAGCCTACATATTCTCTGGATTACATATTCTCTGTCATTACTCCCAGTTGTTTGGGTCTCCAAACAAATGGTAGGATCTAACTTTAGTAAACTACCACATAAAAACAAGAAAGTTCTTTGGTTAACAGAAATCGTCAGAGAACTTGAAATCAGTCAAGAAGAGGTCAATTTTTTTTTCTCTATATTTCTCTATAAAATATGAAAATTGGAATAGATGTTCTTTAAAGTCCATGCATCTCCAATGTACATCTCAGCATTAAGGAACAAAACCTAAACCTAAAAAACAGGACTATCAAAGTTTATGAGAATACGCCATAAACACATAGGACATTTTAATGTATTTTGGGAATGGGGGTAATTCCATTGGGAGATTGCTGTGATGACTTTTTTTTTTAGTTTCTATTTAAATTCCACTGTAATACTTGTTTTGAGTATACGATATAGTGATTCAACAATTTCATATAACACCCAATGCTCATACACTCCTTAATTCCCATCACCTATTTAACAATCCCTTACCTATCTCTCCTTGAGTAACCATCAGTTTATTCTCCATAGTCAAAAGTCTGTTTCTTGGTGTGTGCGTGTCTCTCTCTCTGTGTCCCCTTTGCTCATTTGTTTTGTTTCTTAAATTCCACATATAAGTGAAATCATACACTTTGTCTTTCTGCGACTGCTTTAATGTCATTATTTTTTATGTCTAATATTCCACTATATACCACATCTTTTTTTATTCAGACTGTTTCCATAATTTGGCTATTATAGATAATGCTGCTATAAACATTGGGGTACATGTATCCCCTTGAAATAGTATTTTTGTATTTTTTTTGGTAAATACCTACTAGTGAAATTGCTGGATAGTATGGTAGTTCTATTTTTAACTGTTTGAGAAACCTCCATACTGTTTTCCAGAGTAGCTGAAACAGTTTGCATTCTGACCAACAAGGCAAGAGTGTTTCCCTTTCTCCACATCCTCTCCAAAACCTGTTGTTTCTTTGTGTTGTGATTTTAGCCACTCTGATAAGTGTGAGATGATATATCATTATAGTTTTGATTTGTGTTTCCCTGATGATCAGTGATGTTGAGCATCTTTTCATGTGTCTGTATGTCTTTTTTTTTTTGGAAAAATTACTATTCATGTCTTCTGCCCGTTTTTAAATTGGATTATTTATTTTGGGGGCATGGAGTTTAATAAGTTCTTTATATATTTTGGATACTAACTCTTCATCAGATATGCCATTTGCAAATACCTTCTCCCATTCCGTGGGTTGCCTTTTAGTTTTGTGTTCAATAGATGCAGAAAAAGCATTTGACAGCACAATATCATTCATGATAAATATCCTCAACAATGTAGGTTTAGACGGAACATATCTCAACATAATAAGAACCATCTATAAGAAAAACCCACAGCTAATATCATCCTCAATGGGGAAAGACTGAGAGTTTTTCCTCTGTGGTCAGGAACAAGACAGGGATGTCCATTCTCACCACCATTATCTAGAATAGTAGTGGAATATTTAGCAACAACAATCAGACAATAAAAAGAAATAAAATGCATCCAAGCTGACAAGGAAGAAGTAAAACTTTCACTATTTGCATATGACATGATAATCTATATAGAAAACCCAAAGGACTACATTGAAAAATTGCTAGAACTGATACACAAATTCAGTAAAGATGCAGGATAAAAAATCTACTTACAGAAATCAAATGATCTTTAATATATGAAATTTTATGGTCATCCTTGGGTTGATTAAACTGGAGGTATTGATAATAGTGCAGGATAGTGGAATACCCTCTGTTTTCTACTAAGCTTTATGGCTGAACTTGCTGATTTCTCAAGACTTAGGGTCTCCTGGATGACTCCTTTTTCTAGAAGATTTCATAGAAGCATAGAATAGTACAATAGTAATAGTAGCTATCAGTTGTTTTTAATGCACTAAGAACACTACTATATATTATTTGATCAACGAAATCTCATTTTTTCTAGAAATGTAAAGCTGAACGTTTTGCCTGGAACAGTTCTTTGCCATAACTCCTACTCATCCTATAAAATTTGTCTTAGGCACCACCTCTTGCATTAAGGCTTCCTTAATCTTACTCATGCTGGTCAGAGTCCCTCTAGTCTTTTTACATATTTCTGTTGTAGCTCTAATCCTTATGTCTTGACATTATTGGTTTGTTTTGCTCATCCAATAGATCTTAAGTTTCTCATGGATAATGAATATGTTTTATTTTAAAGAGCCTAGCATAGATGTGTCAGTAAATATTTCTTATGGGATAGAGGATAATACATACATACATGAAATAGATAATAGACCTTCATGTTATCTTTATACTCACTTCTTAACAAAAGTAACAAACATTATATTTTGGTAGCACAGTGAGTCCCAAACTTAATGGGGCATCTGAGCACTTGAGGGTACTTGTCAAATGGGCAGATTCTTGGGCCCTTTTGACCTGGGACATGGAGGCATGTTACTGCTACCATCAGATGAATACCCAGCTCTCATTGCCAATCTTTATTCTACTCAGAATAATAGGCAATAGGGATGAGACAAAAAAATTGATCTTGGTTACATTTAGAAAAGTTAAAGTAGGGCTGGGGAAGAACATCTTGAAGATGGGCTCATCATGCAAACTGATACTTGGCTTAACTACTACCTGGAAAGAAATTCTTCATACCCCAATCTGTCATCTATTATCAGGAATAGATGGGATGGAAGAATTGGCTCATCATTTTTAGATAATTATAAGACTTCAGAGAATTAAGAGACCTCAGAATCATCTTTTCCATTGTAGAGATGGGGAAACTGAGGCACCAAATAAGCAAGGAATTTGCCTACATTCACACAATAACTAAGTGGTAAGGCTGGTGCTAAAGACCAGGATTTCTAACTCCTATGCAAAATGTAATTTCCACTAGAAAATAGTTTAATTGTGAGTTCTCATCTACTGTAACACCATGGTATGAGAAATCCTTTAAGATGATGAGTGGGGTATATACCTTTCAATCCACATTACACAGGAAACAGCCTACCAAAGTGGAAATAATCAAAGAATTAGATCAAAGAGGCCCAAGTTCAAATGCTGTGTCCACGGTTTCTTCATTTATGAAATGGCTCTTTTTATTTTATTTTTTAATGTTTATTTTTGAGAGAGAGAGAGAGAGAGAGAGCAGGGGAGAGGCAGAGAGAGAGGGAGACACAAAATCCGAAGCAAGCTCCAGGCTCTGAGCTGTAGCACAGAGCCCTATGTGGGGCTCAAACTCACAAACAGTGAGATCATGACCTGAGCCAAAGTCGGACGCGCAACCAACTGAGCCACCCAGGCGTCTCTATGAAATGGTTCTAATAATAACTTCCTCTCAATTAATTTTAAGAATTAAATAATAATGTTCCCAAAGCACATAGTATCATTCCTCATACATTTTAAGCACTCATAAATGGCAGCTATTATTACTACATCACAGACATGGTTTATTCTGCCTACACAAATCGAACAGGAGTTTTAGTATGGTGGAATCCTGGTCCTTGGGGAGAAATGACGACTCCAACTCTTCTCTCCACCACTGTATTCTGCTTAGGAAGAGAAAAACAACCCAAGTCACCCTTAGGCCAATCCAATGTGCATCTTTTTTTTACTGAAGAACGCAGCTCCTCCTCAGAAAACTGGAAAACTGAAAAATTGGAAGTAAGTCTCTGGGATAAAAAAATTACTTTTAAACCCTTGATTTACACTGAGGAAGAGGTCAAGGTG
Source organism: Panthera uncia (assembly GCF_023721935.1). Lineage (NCBI taxonomy): Eukaryota > Metazoa > Chordata > Mammalia > Carnivora > Felidae > Panthera > Panthera uncia. Next base: position 51,333,122 of record NC_064817.1, read on the forward strand.
TGACATTATAAAAGAACATCACTATAAATATAAGTATTCAGAAGACAGTGATATGCTCTTCACCAAGTCACCTGGGACATGAGAAAATGCAGTAAAGACGTGTAAAGTACACAGTGATCAATTGGTTCAGAAAACCTGGATTTGAGATATGCTACTGTCACTTATAAGTTGTGTAATTTTTAGTAAGTTACTTTAGCCCAAAGGACTTCAGTTAGCTCATTATTCGAACGCGGAGGCTGGACAACATGGAAATAGTAATGAATTGCATTTGTGTAGTACTTTGTTGCACAACTTCCAATATAATACACCTCCAGAAGGCGCTCTAATTTTCTATGATTTTAAAAAGAAATGACACTAAATGAGAAGTAGGAGGAATCAAGACACAAGCAATGAAGGTATCCAAAGTGTGGATGTTGGCATTTCCATTATAATGAGTTATGTTGAGCATCTTTTCATAAGTCTTTTGGTCTTTGGAGAAATTTCTGTTCATTTCTCCTGCACACTTTTTAAATTGGATTATTTGTTTTTGAGTGTTAAGTTGTATAAGTTCTTTAAGAATTTTTATACTAATTCTTTATTGGATATGTCATTTGTAAATATCTTCTCCCATTCTGTAAATTGCCTTGGAGTTTTGTTGATCCCTTCACTATGCAGAAGCTTTTAATTTTGACATATCCCAATAGTTTATTTTTGCTTTAATTTCCCTTACCTCAGGAGACATATAAAGAAAAAAAAATGTTGCTACAGCCAAAGTCTGTGCTCTCTTCTAATATTTTTTATGGTTTCAGGTCTCACACTTAGGTCTTTAATCCATTTTGAATTTATTATTGTGTATGGTGTAAGAATATAGTCCTGTTTCATTCTTTTGCATGTTGCTGTCCAGTTTTCCCATCACCACAAAGACTTTTTTTTTTTTCCATTGGATGTTCTTTCCTACCTTTTTCACACTGGATGTTCTTTCCTACCTTGTCAAAGATTAATTGACCATATACTTGTGGGTTCATTTCTGGGTTTTCTCTTATTTTCCATTGATGCATGTGTCTATTTTTGTGCCAGTACCATACTGTCTTGTTGACTACAGCTTTGCAATATAGCTTGAGGTCTGGATGTTTGGTGCCTCCATCTTTGGTTTTCTTTTTCAAGATTGCATTGGCTACTTGAGGCCTTTGGTGGTTCCATACAAATTTTATGATGGTTTGTTCTAGTTCTGTGAAAAATGCTGTTGGTATTTTGATAAATATTGCATTAAATGTGTATATCACTTTGGGTAGTATAGACATTTTAACAATATTTGTTCTTCCAACCCATTAGCATGGAATGCCTTTCCATTTTGTTGTGTCTTCTTCAATTTTATCATGTGTTTTATAGTTTTCAGAGTACAGGTCTTTCATCTCTTTAGTTAGATTTATTCTTAGGTATCTTATTATTTTGGGTGCAATTGAAAATGGGGTTTTCTAACACTACATTAAACAACAGCAGTAAGAGTGGATATCCCTGTCATGTTCTTGATCTCAGGAAGAAATCTCTCAGTTTTTCTACATTGAGGATGATATTAGCTGTGGGCTTTTCAATAAATGGCTTTTATGATGTTTAAGTATGTTCCATCTATCCAGACTTTCTCGAGGGTTTTTATTAAGAAAGGACGCTGAATTTTGTCAAATGCTTTTTTCTGCATCGATTGGCAGGATAATATGGTTCTTATCTTTTCTTTTATTAATGTGATGTATCACACTGATTGTTTTGCAAATGTTGATCCAGCCCTGCAGCCCAGGAATGAATCCCACTTGATCATGGTGAATAATTATTTTTATATGCTGTTGAGTTCTACTTGTTAGTATCTTATTGAGAATTTTTGCAGCCATATTCATCGGGGATATTGGTCTGTAGTTGTCTTGTTTTGCTGGGTCTCTGTATGGTACGGGGATCAATGTAATGCTGGCTTCAAAGAATAAGTCTGGAAGTTTCCTTCCCTTTATATTTTTTGGAAAAGCTTGAGAAGGATAGGTATTATCTCTGCTTTGAAAGCCTGGTAGAATTCTCCAGGGAAGCCATCTGGTCCTGGACTCTTATTTGTTGGGATATTTTTGATAACTGATTCAATTTCTTCACTGGTTATGGGTCTGTTCAAATTTTCACTTTCTTCCTGTTTGACTTTTGGAAGTGTGTGGGTGCTTAGGAATTTGTCCATTTCTTCCAGGTTGTCCAATTTGTTGGCATATAATTTTTCATAGTATTCCCTGATAATTGCTTGTATTTCTGAAGGGTTGGTTATAATAATTCCATTTTCATTCATGATTTTATCTATTTGGCTCCTCTTCCTTTTCTTTTTGAGAAGACTGGCTAGAGGTTTATCAATTTTGTTTATTTTTTGAAAAAAACAACTCTTGGTTTCATTTATCTGCTCTACAGCTTTTTTAGATTCTATATTGTTTATTTCTGCTCTGGTCTTTATTATTTCTCTTCTTCTGATGGGTTTTGGGTGTCTTTGCTGTTCTGCTTCTATTTCCTTCAGGTGTGCTGTTAGATTGTGTATTTGGGATTTTTCTTGTTTTTTGAGATAGCCCTGGATTGCAATGTATTTTCCTCTCGGGACTGCCTTCACTGCATCCAAAAGCTGTTGGATTGTTGTATTTTCATTTTTCATTTTCATTTGTTCCCATATATTTCTTAATTTCTTCTCTAATTGCCTGGTTGAACCATTCATTCTTTAGTGAGGTGTTCTTTAACCTCCATGGTTTTGGAGGTTTTCCAGACTTTTTCCTGTGGTTGATTTTAAGTTTCATAGCATTGTGGTCTGAAAGTGTGCATGGTATGATCTCAATTATTTTATACTTATGAAGGGCTGTTTTCTGACCCAGTATGTGATCTATATTGAAGACGGTTCCATGTGCACTCGAGAAGAAAGTACATTCTGTTTCTTCGGGAAGCAGAGTTCTAAATATATCTGTCAAGTCTATCTGATCCAATGTGTCATTCAGGGCCCTTGTTTCTTTATTCATCCTGTGTCTAGATGATCTATCCATTGTTGTAAGTGGAGTATTAAAGTCCTCTGCAATTACCACATTCTTATCAATAAGGTTGCTTATGTTTGTGATTAATTTTTTTATGTATTTGGGAGCTCCTGTATTCGGCACATAGACATTTATAATTGTTAGCTCTTCCTGATGGACTCTGTAAGTATTATATAAATGCCCTTATTCATCTCTTGTTACAGCCTTTAAAGACTAGTTTTTCTGATATAAGTATGGCTACTCCAACTTTCTTTTGAGTTCCCGTAGCATGATAGATAGTTCTCCATCCCCTCACTTTCAATCTGAAGGTGTCCTCAGGTCTAAAATGAGTCTCTTGTAGACAGCAAATAGATGGGGTCTCGTTTTTTTTTTTTTATCCATTCTGATACCCTATGTCTTTTTGTTGTAGCATTTATTCCATTTACATTCAATGTTATTATGGGTTTAGAGTCATTGTGATGTCTGTAGGTTTCATGCTTGTAGCGATGTCTCTGGTACCTTGTGGTCTTTGCAAAATTTCACTCACAGAGTCCCCTTGAGGATGTCTTGTAAGATTGGTATAGTGGTGATGAATTCCTTCAGTTTTTGTTTGAGAAGACCTTTATCTTTCTTTCTATTCTGAATGACAAACTTGCTGGATAAAAGATTCTCGGCTGTATATTTTTCTGTTCATCACATTGACGATTTCTTGCCATTCCTTTCTGGCCTGCCAACTTTCAGTAGATAGATCCGTCACTAGTATTATTGGTCTCCCTTTATATGTTAGAGCGTGTTTATCCTTATCTGCTTTCAGAATTTTCTCTTGGGGTGGGAGGGAAGGGAGGGGAGGTGGTGGTATTGAGGAGGGCACCTGGTGGGATGAGCACTGGGTGTTGTTTGGAAACCAGTTTGACAATAAATTTCATATTTAAAAATATACATAAGAATTCAAAGACATAAAAAAAGAAAATGGGTTTTCTTAATTTCTCTTTCTGCTTCTTCATTATTAGTGTATAGAAATGCAATAGATTTTGGCATATTGGTTTTGTATCCTGTAACTTTACGTAATTAATTTATCAGTTCTAGCAAGTTTTTGGTGGAGTTGTTAGTGTTTTGTATACAGAGCATCATGTCATCTGCAAATAGTGAAAATTTGGATGCAATTTATTTCTTTTTGTTGTCTCATTTAATTGGATTAATCAGACATGTTGTGGAATCTCTTTCCCAAAGAATCTTTATGAGAAGATGAATGACTCTAGCATATTTTTCTATCCAAAAGACTCCACATTTATAAAATTCTCCTCAATTACTAAGGTCCTTGGGTGCTAAAGCCCACGACTGAGAGGTAAAATGGCCCAGAGTGAGAAGTCCTTTTGCCTGTGAGTTAAGGCAAGTAAGCAGGCTGACCCAAGACATGTCATTTACTAAATACTATATTATGTCATCCACTTAGTCTTGGCCACCACCAAATAAAATTTCAGCAAAACACTGATACTCAGGCCTTCCCCAAAAGGTAACAGGAGAAGCTATCTCAACAGAAATGAACTAAGTTCCCTTAAGATTCATAATATAGTTCTGAGCAAGCTTCCTCTTCCACACCCTTTTGTCTTTCTCAACCTTTCATTCTCTGAGTGATTCAGGGCCTGTGGAATTAGAAGCAGCAGCTGGAGTAGCCAGCAGAACATGAGCATAAGAACTAGGTCATGTCTCAGAGGACTATTGCAAGAGACCCTATCTATCCATCTATGACCTGGAATTGGAAGACACATTGGGCATTAGTGGGACTAAGAACCCAAAATATAATCCACAATCTAGGCCACATTTCCTTTCTTCTTTTTAAAAAATTTTTTTTAATGTTTATTTATTTTTGAGACAGAGAGAGACAGAGCATGAACGGGGAAGGGTCAGAGAGAGGGAGACACAGAATCTGAAACAGGCTCCAGGTTCTGAGCTGTCAGCACAGAGCCCGACGCGGGGCTCGAACTCACGGACTGCAAGATCATGACCTGAACCGAAGTCGGACGCTCAACCGACTGAGCTACCCAGGCGCCCCTCGCATTTCCTTTCTTCTTCATTAACCTGGCTGTTTTCCACTTGTTTATTTAATGTTCTATGGAGAGACCCAGGGAAGCAGCAAAAGACAAATGAAAAGATGTGTTCATGTTGGGTTCAGCATTCCTGGAAATGCTTTTAGTAAAGTATGCCAGAGGAACATTCCAGTGCTACAGCCCAAGATTGACATTGAACTCTAGAGAGGGAAAAGGGAGCCAACTCAAACTGGGATTTGTCTCACTACTCTGCTGTTTTGTTGTAAATATACTTACAAGTCCCAAACTTTCCGTGTTGGTAGAAGGATTCAGTAATACCAAAGCAAATAAAATTCTTACCCTGGTGCATGAACTCAACAAATGCTTATTCTCTCTCCTACTCATGGAACTTAGGTAAGCATTCTGCATAGCTTCCATGAAAGCAAATAGTGGTATATTTGCTAGAGTTAGAATCAGAAAGTTTTAGAATCATGCCTAGAACAATGCCTTCTACCTAATAGGTGTCCAATAAATATATGTGGACTAACTGATCTAGATTCTGCTCTTAACTTATTGTGTAACCTTGGGCAAGTCACCTACCTTCTCTGGGCCTCAAATTTCCCATCTATAAAACTATGAAAATAATCCATGCTAAGCCTACCCCACAAAACTGCTGAAGACTACATGAGAAAATGGGTATGGAAATGCTGTGTACCTGTTAGAGGTAATTATTGTTGCATTTAGAGAGTCTAGGTTATAGAAATTCCCTAAGAGAGAGTAAAAACTTCAAATCTACTAGCATAACTAGGGTTATATGGAGGGAGAGTAGGAAGAAGGAACGGACAATAAAAGCTAGTTAATAACAATCTGAATTTCTCAGATTATAAATTTTATTCAAAATGTGATAGAGTATACCTGGACCTTATCAAGGATTAAAATTACCACAAAACAGAGATATATCATCTTCCTGCCTCCTGAGAGGTTTTACTCAAACCTAAGGGTCAATGAAGAACAGTGGCAATAGCACATATTCTAGAACCAGACATCCTAAAATGAATCCAGGCCCTGTCACATAATGTATGTGTGACCCTGAGCAAGTCACCTGAGGTCTCTGTGGCTTAGTTTCTTTATCTAAAAGTGCAAGTGATAATGCTACTTACTCCATAGACTATTATAAGGTTTGAAAGAGTGAAGAGTGAAATATATTAAGACTAGTGTCTGCAACAGAGTAAGCACTGTAGAAATTTAGTGTTGTCTAATATTAGTATTATGTAGCAATGTCATCCTTTTGAGGAGTGTGTCATGGAAATGCTGACCCACTTCTTGGCTTCTGTCTTCTGATCCTTTTTAAAGAGTGCCACTTCACAAAGTTCAAGTCCTCCAACTCTGCAATGGCTTTATATACCACTGCTTGTTTTCAGCTATAAAACAAAAAACGAACTAAACTGCCCACTCTTTACTGACTTTCTTTCTATCTTATTCCCTGAATTAATGTCAAAGTTAATATTCAATGCAACTACCAAGACAAATATGGGAGGCTCTGAAACACCAACCAGTCCATCTCTTATAAAAAAACATACTAAAATTGGGGTGCCTGGTGGCTGAGTCGGTTAAGTGTCTGACTCTTGATTTCAACTTAGCTCACGATCTCATCATTCATGAAATTGAGCCGCACACTGGGCTCTGTGCTATCAGTGCAGAGCTTGCTTAATATGTTTTCTCTCCCTCTCTCTCTCTGCTTATCCCCTGAGAGTTCTCTCTCTCTCTCTCTCTCTCTCTCTCAAAATAAATAAATAAACTTTTTTAAAAAGTGCTAAAATGTAATAAAGACCATGCTAAAGAAAATATTCCACATCTTGCCAATTTTATTGCTCTTTTTCCTGACTTGAAAAGCTCTCTTTTTCTGCCTGTGCTAATTTTTTTTTTCAAAAATCAAAAATTCAACAAGCATGCCAAATGTTCTAATGAATACTAAAGTGTGATATCCATTGCTTTAGGAATATCATCCTTGCTACCTTTCCCAAGGAGTGACTCTGAAGATCAAGTATCAATTCAATCATGCATTAATGTATGAAATATTTACTAACGACATGAACTAGGCTCTGTTAGATTAAGAAGACATAGTTTAACTCTCAAGGGGCCATGGTCTAACTAGGTAAGAAAAATAATGACTGTATAGTGGAATAAGTGCTAGTACAGAGGTTTGCACAAAGACAAAGGTGATCTAACTCTATGTAAATGGGAAAAGGCAATGATTCCTCCCAGAAGATGCCTGAACTTCTCCTAAAGAATGAGCACAAAAGAAGCAAGACATATAGAATAAAGTGTTTCAGGAAGAGGGATTAACTGTAAAGTTCTGAAAATGTTATTTACTTTGGTCAGATAGTGCACGGTGCCTGGAATATCGACAACTGATATCAGTTATTGCTATTGTTCCTACTATTACCTTATTGCCAGTGGGAGAAGGAGCAGTAGCCATCACTATGCAAATGATTACTCTGTTAGATGTAGCTATTAGAAGTATGGAGGAGAGCTAAGTTACCATTCCTCTCAACTATGCTAACCCATGCATTCTATATGCATCCCAACTCTAATTTTGAGGTATTCTGTGTCTCAAGACAATTTGCTCCAATTTGCTTTTAGTAAGCATTTCAAGTATGTTTCTTCACATCTCACACGTCCTGCCTATCTGTTCACATCAGATTCACACTTTCACAGTAAAGAATTACTGAGAACATATGGGGCGCCTCGGTGGCTAGTTCAGTTAAGCGTCTGACTTCGGCTCAGGTCATGATCTCACAGTTCATGAGTTTGAGCCCTGTGTCAGGTTCTGTTCTGACAGCTCAAATCCTAGATCCTGCTTTGGATTCTCTCTCTCTCTCTCTCTCTCTCTCTCTCTCTCTCTCTCTGCCCCTCCTCTACTCACACTCTCTCTCTCTCAAAAATGAAAACATTAAAACATTAAAAAATTAAAAAAAAATACTGACAGCACAGTACTATGTTTGGAGAAAATAGAAATGAGTTCCTGACACTGGACCTGAGATAAGGATTCATAATTTTAATGCTGGTGCTCCTAGGAAAATCCCTTATCCTCCTTGGGCCTCAGTTTCTCCATCCAAAAATGGGGATTGGGCTCTACCACATGATGCCCTATGCTCTTTATAGCACTGTCATTTAGTGAGGGTCCCTCTTATTCCTCTGGCATGGTGAATGACCAAAAGTAACAGCTGCATGTATGGAAGGGTGAGATATATGTATCTGTGCTGATTAAGCATGGCATCAGTCCTGGACTGGGTCATACTTGGGAATCTCCAGTGAAGCCCTGTTTGGCATTGATGATTCAGTGAACTCCATACCACAGAGGGCTTCCTACAGCATGCTCAGAGAGGGGAAGAGGATAAGATGCCTCTCTCTGGGCAGATCTTCCAGCTTCTAGCCTACCACACATCAGGTGCTTGGGCCTAACAGAAAACCTCAGAGGGAATCCAGGACTAGTCAATACAGCAATTTTGACCATGCACAGCAGAAATTCAAGATCACAGAGGAATGACTACTACTGAATATTTGATTCTCACTCTCTGCTAAATTCTTCACAAAAACTCAAGTATGATTACCCTTATTCATAGATCAGACTAAGGAGTGATTCATTCATTTGTTTATTCAACATCTGCTGTGATCCAGGCACTGTTTTGAATACTAAAATCTAACAGTGAACCTTAAAGTAATATAGCATTGTATGTTAACTATACTGGAATTAAAATTAAAAACTTAATAAAAAATAAGTAAATAAAAAAATTTAAAAAAAAAACAGTGAATAACTCAGAAAAATCCCTGTAGTCACAACCATACAGCAAAAACAGAAAATAAATAAGTAAACACATAAGCAAATAATAAAATGTTAAATGCTATGGAGTACAATGAAGTACTGAACAAGGAAGTAATAAACATGAAGTAACTGGGTAGAAGCCACAGGTAGCTTAGACAGTTTGGGAAAGGCCTAAGGAGGAATGTTGAAACTGAGACCTGAAAATAGAAGACAAAACCAGCCTTGTTGAGTTCCAGGAAAAGGAAATTTTAAATGCAAAGACCCTAAAATTAGAATGAACTTGTATTTAAAGAACAGAAACGAGGCCCCTGGGTGGCTGAGTCACTTAAGCGTCCCACTCTTGATTTTGGTTTGGGGTTTCACGTGGAGGTCCATGCTGGACATAGAGACTACCTAAGAACCTCTCTCTCCCTCTGCTCCTCTTCCCCCTCTTTCTCAAAAACAAAACAAAACAAAACAAAAGAACAGAAAGAACACCAGTGTCTAGAGTTATCAACAAAGTGTTACAAATGTCACAAAATGTGGGATAATATAAAGACCATGGATTTAATTCCAAAAACAATGGGGAAAAGGTTTTAAACACAAAAGTGTTAGGTTCTGAATTCTATTTATGAGAAGTCACACAGAAAGTAAGTGGAAGAACCTAGAATTCAAACTCATATTTATCTGTCTTTAAGCATTCCCAGGTCCTATCTTACAAAGGCACTGCACAACCCAAACCATGCTCCCCCTGGAGGACCACAAGCAGAATGATTTGTAGACAAAAGATTGGAACAACAGACTCTTCAGCCACCTAGACTGGGAAGACTTCTTGGACTGTGTATGTGTGTATTTGTGTGTCAAGGGGGTGGTTGAAGAATGTAAAAAGTTTATTAATAAGAAAAAAAGTTTAAACACTAAGATGGGCATAAAGACCAGTTTGAGAGGCAATAATCAGGCTTCAAATTCCATCTCTGCCAATCATTATCTATGTGACCTCAGACAAGTCCCTTGACCTCTGTGGGCCTCAAACCAGTTTTATCAGCAGTTAAATGGAAATAATAATGCCTACCTCTATGGCAAAGTATTCTAAGGGCCATATGAGAAAATATTTTATGGATCATTTCAGTGCAGTTTTGCTCACTGTAGCTATATAGTGTCTGCAACTTAGATTGAAATGCTTTAGAAGGAGGAAAAACAGATGAGACTCAAAGAGAAGCTATAGACCAGTGAGTGTGCTTTCATTCTCAGAAACAATCAGGTCAAGCTTCTTGCTCTTGGGCCATGGGACAAGATTTTTCAACATTAATCTTCCTAAATCATCTAGGATAGGGGATTGAGCTCTCTTTCATTGGGTAAAAGTTCCTCCCAGACTATTTGTCTGCATGTTACAAGTCTTTCACATCTGTATCTTTACCTGGTTTTTAAGGACAAAGATTCAGAGACTGAGTTGGATCCAAATACTTGGGTTACAAAGTGATTATGGTGACCTCAGGCAATAAGAGTTACCATTTCCTGAACATTTACTCTAGGCTAATTGCTTTATATCCATTATTATCATTGCATTTATCTTTTTTACAATAACTCTAGAGGAGACAAGGCAATTCCTCCCATTCAACATATAAGAAAGCTAAAAAGCAAAGTGTTCAAGGTAACTCATTTAGCAAGTAGGAGGGCTGGAGTTTGAACTCATCTCCATAGTCTGACCATAGATATAGATAGATAGATATAGATAGATATAGATATAGATATAGATAATATATATATATAGATATAGATATAGGTATAGATGATATAGATATAGATTTAGTATTTGGGCCACACTGTCCTCCTTCCTTTCTTGGAACTTCTAAATGTGTGGCCTTAAGCAAGCAACTTTACTTCTCTAAATATCATACCCTTAATCACCAAAGTGGGGATAGTAATTTATAGCTCACAGCATTATTATGAAAATTGGCAAGGATATGCATAAAGTGCTTCAGCACAGTAATTACTCAGAAAATTTTAACTATATCATTAGCTTATTATTAAATTTTAATTATATGGTTTGAACAGTCATGGACATAGTTTCATTTCCCCACTTACAATGCCAGACAGGAGGCCTACCGGAATCTTCTAATCCCCACACTTCCTTTCTGGATAAGAGATTGCAAGGTCATCTCAGGATTGGCTGAATCATCCAGCAACAATTCTTGTAAAATCTAGAATTATACAGGGAAAAAAACAGCACCCCGCCTAGCAAAGTAGGTCATGACGAAGGCTGAGAGACATGGGCTTGGGTGTGGATTGCAACCTGGCTGTGGACTGCCCTGTCACATGAGGACACAAGCTTGTATCCTAATGACACAAGCTTCCTTGCAGCACACAGTCAACAGGAAGGAAAATGAGATTTCTCCCAAGTTCATCAAAATATTTCTGGAAGGTCAAGTGAGTAGCAGACAGCAGGGACCCATTTAGTGGTTGTCTATTATCATCCAATACACAAGCAGCCTAGACTACATGGCATGAGTTTTGGATGAACAGGCCTAATATTTGGAAGAAAGTGACCTGCTCTGATCCTACTTCATTACACTGCTAAAGAAAGCAACTTGAGCAGCAAGTGATAGCTGAAGGAAAGAAAAACACAGTAAGGGAGAATCTAAGAGGGATAGTCAAAATCACATAGACTGAGGGCTTCCAAAACTGACTGCACAAGAATGAGGGGGTCCATTGTAGACCATAAGACATGCGAATTGGAATTTTCTTTTTTCTAAATATGAAATTTATTGTCAAATTTGTTTCCATACAACACCCAGTGCTCATCCCAACAGCTGTGAATTGGAGTTTTCTCAAAGCACTCCAGGTGATTTGAATAATCTGTCAGATTTGGGAGCCAATGAGCTAATCCTGAGGTTTTCACTAGCACCCCCAAAAATGTAGAGGCAAAACATGTTCTTCTAATAAGCTTTCCTTTTAGTAGCTTTATAATATGTATCCTTCTTATATTTTTCTGCATTTAGTCAATTATATTTTTCATATCTCTCAATAAAATTTTGTTGTCTTCACTTCAATTTAACACCAATCTTGTGAAGGTTATTCCTTTCTATCCTCTATTTTTTAAATGCTTGTTTTTAATTTATCTTTGAGATAGATAGCTCATGAGTAGGGGAGGGGCAGAGAGAGAGGGAGACAGAAATTCTGAAACAGGCTCCATGCTGAAAGCCCAAAGCCTGATGCAGGGCTTGTACCCATGAACCACGAGATCATGACCTAAGCCAAAGTTAGATGCCCAACCAACTGAGCCACCCAGGTGTCTCTCCTTTATTTTTTCCCTAGTTATATTGAGGTATACTTGACAAACAAAAGTTGTATATATTTAAGTTGTATGCAACGTTTTGATATGTACATACAATTTGAAATTATTAGTACAATCAAGCTAATTAACATATCCATCACCTCACATAGTAATGATAGTTTTGTGTCCAAAGTGAAAACACTTAAGGTCAATTTCCAAGCAAATATTAAATATATAATACAGTGTTAACTATAGTCTCCACACTGTACATTAGATCTCCAGAACTTATGCCAAATAACTCAACCTTTGTACGTTTTGATATCAACTTCTCATTTTTTCCACACCCCAAACCCTGGCAACTACCATCTCACTTTCTGTTTTTATGAGTTTGACTTTGTTTAGATTCCACATGTAAGTGAGATTATGCAGTATTTGTCTTTCTGTGTCTGGCTTATTGTACTAAGCATCATATTCCCCAGGTTCAAAATTACTTTCTCAAAGACAACTCAATAGCAAACAAACAAATAAAAAACCCAGTTAAAAACAGAATAAGGACATAAATAGATATTTCTCAAAAGAGGTTATACAAATGGGCAACAGGTATATGAAAGGTACTCAATATCACTCACCAATCATCAGAGAAATGAAAAACAAAACCACAATGAGATTTCACTTCATACGTGTTAGGATGGCTGTTTTAAAATAAAATGGACAAATGCCTAAATACCCAACACTTCCAAAACCAAACAGGAAGAAATAGAAAGCTTGAACAGACCCATAACCAGCGAAGAAATTGAATCCATTATAAAAAATCTCCCAACAAATAAGAGTCTAGGACAAGATGGCTTCCCAGGGGAATTCTACCAGACATTCAAAGCAGAGACAATACCTACCCTTCTCAAGCGATTCCAAAAAATAGAAAGGAAAGGAAAATTTCCAGACTCATTCTATTAATCCAGCATTACTTTGATTCCTAAACCAAGCAGATACCCAGTAAAAAAAGAGAACTACAGGCCAATATCCCTGATGAATATGGATGCAAAAATTCTCAATAAGATATCAGCAAATTGAATTCAAAAGCATATCAAAAGAATGATTCACCATGATCAAGTGGGATTCATTCCTAGGATGCAGGGCTGGTTCAACATTCACAAATGTGATACATCACATTAATAAAAGAAAAGAACCATATGATCCTGTCAATCAATGCAGAAAAAGTATTTGACAAAATTCAGCATCCTTTCTTAATGAAAACCCTCGAGAAAGTCGGGATAGAAGGGACATACTTAAACATCATAAAAGCCATTTATGAAAAGCCCACAGCTAATATCATCCTCAATGGGGAAAAACTGAGAGCTTTCTCCCTGAGATTAGGAACACGACAGGGATGTCCACTCTCACCAGTGTTGTTTAACATAGTGTTGTCAGTGCTAGCATCAGCAATAAGACAACTAAAGGAAATCAAAGTCATCAAAATTGGTAAAGATGAAGTCAACCTTTCACTTTTTGCAGATGACATGATATTATACATGGAAAACCCGATAGACTCCACCAAAAGTAGGCTAGAACTGATGCATGAATTCAGTGAAGTCGCAGGATACAAAATCAATGTACAGAAATCAGTTGCATTCTTATGCACTAATAATGAAGCAACAGAAAGACAAATAAAGAAACTGATCCCATTCACAACTGCACCAAGAAACATAAAATACCTAGGAATAAACCTAACCAAAGATGTAGAAGATTTTATGCTTAAAACTTCAGAAAGCTTATGAACGAAATTGAAGAAGATATAAAGAAATGGAAAAACATTCCATGCTCATGGATTGAAAGAATACTGTTAAAATGTCAATACTCCCCAAAGCTATCTACACATTCAATGCAATCCCAATCAAAATTGCACCAGCATTCTTCTCGAAGCTAGAACAAGCAATCCTAATATTTGTATGGAACCACAAAAGGCCCCGAATAGCCAAAGTAATTTTGAAGTAAAAGACCAAAGCGGGAGGCATCACAATCCCAGACTTTAGCCTCTACTACAAAACTGTAATCATCAACACAGCATGGTACTAGCACAAAGACAGATACATAGACCAATGGAATAGAATAGAAACCCCAGAACTAGACCCACAAACGTATGGCCATCTAATCTTTGACAAAGCAGGAAAGAATACCCAATGGAAAAAAGACAGCCTCTTTAACAAATGGTGCTGGGAGAACTGGACAGCAACATGCAGAAGGTTGAAACTAGACCACTTTCTCACACCATTCACAAAAACAAACTCAAAATGGACAAAGGACCTGAATGTGAGACTGGAAACCATCAAAACCCTAGAGGAGAAAGCAGGAAAAGACCTCTCTGACCTCAGCTGCAGCAATTTCTTACTTGACACATCCCCAAGGGCAAGGTAATTAAAAGCAAAAATGAAGTATTGGGACCTCATGAAGGTAAAAAGCTTCTGCACTGCAAAGGAAACAATCAACAAAACTAAAAGGCAATCAACAGAATGGGAAAAGATATTTGCAAATGACATATCGGAAAGAGCTAGTATCCAAATCTTTAAAGAGCTCACCAAACTCCACACTCGAAAAACAAACAATCCAGGGAAGAAATGGGCAGAAAACATGAATAGACACTTCTCTAAAGAAGACATCCAGATGGCCAACAGGCACATGAAAAGATGCTCAACGTCACTCCTCATCAGGGAAATACAAATCAAAACCACACTCAGAAACCACCTCATGCCAGTCAGAATGGCTAAAATGAACAAATCAGGAGACTATAGATGTTTGAGAGGATGTGGAGAAATGGGAACCCTCTTGCACTGTTGGTGGGAATGCAAACTGGTGCAGCTGCTCTGGAAAACAGTGTGGATGTTCCTCAAAAAATTAAAAATAGACCTAACCTATGACCCAGCAATAGCACGGCTAGGAATTTACTCAAGGGATTCAGGAGTGCTGATGCATAGGGACACTTGTACCCCAATGTTTATAGCAGCACTTTCAACAATACCTAAATTATGGAAAGAGCCTAAATGTCCATCACCTGAAGAATGGATAAAGAAATTGTGGTTTATATACACAATGGAGTACTACGTGGCAATGAGAAAGAATGAAATATTGCCCTTTGTAGCAATGTGGATGGAACTGGAGAGTGTTATGCTAAGTGAAATAAGTATACAGAGAAAGACAGATGCCATATATTTTCACTCTCATGTGGATCCTTAGAAACTTAACAGAAGTCTATGGGGGAAGGGAAGAAAAAAAAAGAGGTTAGAGAGGGAGAGAGCCAAAGCATAAGAGACTCTTAAAAACTGAGAACATACTGAGGGTTGATGGGGGGTGGGAGGGAGGGGTGGGTGGGTGATGGGTATTGAGGAGAGCACCTTTTGGGAAGAGCACTGGGTGTTGTATTGAGACCCATTTGACAATACATTTCATATTTATAAAAAAAATAAAATAAAATTTCAAAAAGCAAAAAGAGGTAACAGATGTTGGCAAGGATGTTGAGAAAATGGAACCTTTATGCACTTTTGATGAGAATGTAAGTTGGTACAACCACAATGGAAAACAGTGTGAAGGCTCCTAGAAAATGAAAAATAGAAATACCATATGATTCATAAATACCACTTTTGGCTATATATCCAAGGAAATGAAATCAGTGTTTTAAGGAGATATCACCTTTCCGTGTTTGTTACAACATTATTAATAGTAGCCGAGACATGAATTTAATGTTATTAAGGGAGAAAAGATTAGCATCTGTAACACACATAGAGAGTCTAGGAATTACTTTTTTAAGTACAAATAAAGGGGAAAAGCAGTTCACAGAAGAACAAATAGAAATGCCCAATAAATATATGAGAAGAAGCTCAAGCGCACTAGTAATCAAGAAAAATGCAAATTAAATAAACAATGAGATATCATTTTTAATGCATCAATTTAAGAAAGATTTTTTTTTAATATTTTTGATGTTTACTTATTTTTGAGAGAGAGAGAGAAAGAGTGTGAGCAGGGGAGGGGCAGAGAGAGAGAGAAGGAGACACAGAATCAGAAGCAGGCTCCAGCTCTGAGCTGTCAGCACAGAACCTGACGTGGGGCTCAAACTCATGGGTCGCAAGATCATGACCTCAGCTGAGGTCGGATGCTCAACAGAATGAGCCACCCAGGTGCCCCAAGAAAGATTTTAAAGAATGATATTATCCAGGATTGGTGAAGATGTAGGAGATCCCACTGATAGAAATAAAATTAGTGCAGATATTTTGGGGCGTCAATTTAGAAGAATGGCAGAATGCAAATGGTGATGTTTTGTTATTTTTCCTCTCAAAATCTATTTTATGGACATATTTGCACATGCACACAAAGATATGTCCTAGGATATTCCCTGTAATGTTTTAATCGAAAATATTTCAAGCAACTTAAAAATCAACCAACAGAGGGGCGCCTGGGTGGCTCAGTCGGTAAAGCGGCCGACTTTGGCTCAGGTCATGATCTCGCGGTCCGTGAGTTCGAGCCCCGCTTCGGGCTCGGTGCTGACAGCTCAGAGCCTGGAGCCTGTTTCAGATGCTGTGTCTCCCTCTCTCTGACCCTCCCCTGTTCATGCTCTGTCTCTCTCTGTCTCAAATAAACGTTAAAAAAAAATCAACCAACAGAGAACTTACTAGCTACGCTATGTTACTGTCAAACAATAGAATATAATGTAACCTTACAGGAAAATGAAGCAGCTCAATATACACAGAAACAACAATTTTCCTGATGAGTAAAAAGAGAAGTGCAGACCAATATGAAGAGTATAAGTTTATAAATGCAAAACATATTTTTTTTAATAAATGGAAAAAAAAGCCTGGAAGAATATAAACCAAATAGAAATTAGTTGTTACCTCAGAGAAGAGGAAAGAATTTTGCTGAAGAGAAAGATTGATGAAGGAACTTAGGAGCTTTTTAAAAATTATTTACTTAAATAGAAATTTGTTAACATACAGTGTAGTATTGGTTTCAGGAGTAGAGTACAGTTATTCATCACTGACATAATACCCAGTGCTCATCCCAAAAAGTGCCCTCCTTAATGCCCATCAATCATTTAGCCAACCCCCCCGACTCACCTCACTTTCAGCAACCCTCTGTTCTCTATTTAAGAGTGTCTTATGGTTTGTCTCCCTCTCTGTCTATATCTTTTCTTCCCTTCCCCTAGGTTCTTCCATTGTGTTTCTTAAATTCCACATGAGTGAAACCATATGATATTGTCTTCCTCTGCCTTATTTTGCTTCGCATAATATACTCTAGTTACACTCACGTTGTTGCAAATAGCAGTAGTCCATTCTTTTTGATCACTGAGTAATATTCTATTGTATATACATACAACATCTTCTTTATCTATTCATCAGTCAGTGGATATTTGGGTTCTTTCCAAAATATGGCTATTTTTCATAGTGCTGCTATAAACATTGAAGCATGTGCCCCTTAAAATCAGCATTTTTGTACCTTTTGGATAAATACCTAGTAGTGCAAATGCTGGGTAGTAGGGTAGTTCTATTTTTAATCTTTTAAAGTTTATTTATATTGAGAGAGACAGAGACAGCACAAGTTGGGGAGGTTCAGAGACAGAGAGAGACAGAGAATCCCAAGCAGGCTCTGCACTGTCAGTGCGGAGCCCGATGTGGGGCTCAAACTCACAAAACTGTGAGATCATGACCTGAGCTGAAGCAAAGAGTCAGATTTCTAACCTTCTGAGCCATGCAAGTAATTTTTAGTTTTTTGAGGAACCTCCATACTGTTTTCCAGAGTGGCTACACCAGTTTGCATTCCCACCAACAGGGCAAAGGTTTTCCTCTCTCCATATCGTCACCGACACCTGTTTTCTGAGTTGTTCATTTTAGTCATTCTGACAAGTGTGAGGTGGTATCTCATCAGGGTTTTGATTTGTATTTCCCTGATGATGAGTAATGTTGAGCATCTTTTCATGTGTATGTTTGCCATCTGGATGTATTCTTTGGAAAAATGTCTATTCATGTCTCCTGCCCATTTATTCACTGGATTATTTGTTTTGCGGGTGTTGAGTTTGAAAAGCTTTTATAAATTTTAGATACCTCCCCTTTATATTATATGTCATTTGCAAATATCTTCTCCCATTCTGTCGGTTGCCTTTCAGTTTTTTTTATTGTTTCCTTTGCTGTGTAGAAGTTTTTTATCTTGATGAGGTCCTAAAAGTTCATTTTTTCTTTTGTTTCCCTTGCCTCTGGAAACATGCTTAGTAAGAATTTGCTGTGGTTGAGTTCAAGAGGTTGCTGCCTATTTTCTCCACTAGGATTTTGATGGTTTCCTGTCTCATATTTAGGTCTTTCATCCATTTTGAATTTATTTTTGTGTATGGCGTCAGAAAGTGGTCCAGTTTCATTCTTCTGAATGTCACTGTCCAGCTTTCCCTGCATCATTTGCTAAAGAGACTGTCCTTTTGCCATTGGATAGTAGTAGGCCATATATTTGTGGGTCCATTTCTGGGTTCTTTATTCTGTCCACTGATCTATGTGTCTGATTTTGTGCCAGTACCATACTTTCTTGGTGATTACAGCTTTGTAATACAACTTGAAGTCTGGAATTGTGATGCTGCCAGCTACAGTTTTCTTTTTCTACATGACTTTGGCTATCCATACACACTTTAGAATTGTTTTAGCTCTGTGATGAATGGTAGTGTTATTTGATAGGGATTGCATTGAATGTGTAGATTGCTTAGGTAGTATACACATTTTAACAATATTTGTTCTTCCAACCCATGAGAATAGAATGTTTTCTCCATTTCTTCATGTCATCTTCAATTTTGTTTATAAGCTTTCTATAATTTTTAGCATACAGATCTTTTACCTCTTTGGTTAGGTTTATTCCTAGGTATTTTATGGTTTTTGCTGCAATTTTAAATGGGATCAATTCCTTAGTTTCTCTTTCTGCTGCTTCATTATTGGTACTTTTTACCTGATATATGTATGTTTTAAATTTAATATTTATAAAGTACCTAGATCAATGTATACAATGTAAATGAGCACTGTATTTACGTGTGCTATTATTTTTGTTGTTATTATATATTAACATTTTTATAGTAAGCTTACACCACTTAACAATAGAAAACAAAAATGAAAACATAAATTAAAAGAGGAAAAGACCGAACGATCTCTATTGTGGTTGAAGCCAAATTTGAGAGAAGTTCTGGAACAGAGCTACCTGCATTACCTTTCCTTTCCATCGTTTCTGTAGCAGTCTTTCTCTTGCAGCAGCCTCTGCACCAAGGCACTCCAGAGAACAATTTGGAAATCACTGTTTCCACTAGACCAACCCTATTCTTAGGCACATAGAGGAATCAAAGCCCAGAGAAGAAACACACTTTGCCCAACATTATATGATTAGCAAATGATTGGCAAAGCGTAGATTCATACTCAACCCTAGAATCTGCAAGCATAGAATTTATATCCCTGTTAGGAACAAGCCACAACATTACAACTCCTTCATAGAATTGTAGAATGAATGAGGTCTTCAATACTTCAGTGACTTTAATATTACTGTCAGTACAGAAATTCCTTTGCAACTCCCTTGAGAAAATAATCTTGCCTTTATTTAAACTTTTCCATTGTAAGAGAGTTTTTTTTTCTTTTGCAACAGTTTGAACTGATACAAAATTATTGCTATGCATCTGGGCCTCGCCAGGGCTAACACTATGGCCTTGCTTTTCCTGCAGATGCCTTTGCAGAGGAGGAAGAGGTTCAGTCCTTTGGTTACAAGCAGTTTGAATATTCAGTTCTGGGGATCCTGGGAAGATGGCGGCATTGGAGGACGCTGGGCTCACCTCATGTCCTGCTGATCACTTAGATTCCACCTACACCTGCCTAAATAACCCGGAAAACCGCCAGAAGACTAGCAGAATGGAGTCTCTGGAGCCTAGCACAGAAGAGAGGCCCACGGAAGAAGGTAGGAAGGGCAACGAGGCTGTGCACGCTACACGGACTGGCAGGAGGGAGCAGTGGCAAAGGGGCAGCCCGCCGACCAAGCAGAGCCCCCAAGTATGGCTTGCAAAAGCAGAGGGGCCAGACGGAGTGTGTTCCAACAGCAAGCGGGACTTGACATCTGGAAGGTTATAAGCTAACAGCACTGCTCAGAGAACAGGAGGACTGGAGGACAACAGGAGGGAGAGTTGTTGAGCCATGGACAAATGAGCTCAGCTTGGTGGGGAACAAAGGCGCTCGCCAGCACCATCTCCCTCGCCCATCCCCCAGCCAAAATCCCAAAGGGAACCAGTTCCTGCCAGGGAACTTGTTTGCACCGTGCAAACACCCAACTCTGTGCTTCTGCAGATGCATCCCTCCAGCAGCGGGTCTGACTCCCTCTTGGTGCCGCAGGGCCCCTCCAGAAGCAGATCTCCGAAGGAAAAGCAAGCTGAGCCTGCCACTCCCGCCCATGTGCACCTTGCCAATCGACCCCAGCTAATATGCCAGATCCCCAACACCACAAGCCTGGCAGTGTGCAAGTAGCCCAGATGGGCCACGCCACCCCACAGTGAGTCCCGCCCCTAGGAGAGGGGAAGAGAAGACACACACCAGTCTGACTGTGGCCCCAGCGGTGGGCTGGGGGAAGACATCAGGTCTGACTGCGGCCCTGTCCACCAACTCCAGTTATACACCACAGCACAGGGGAAGTGCCCTGCAGTCCTGCACCACTCCAGCGACAATCCAAAATGATGAAATGGAAGAATTCCCCTCAAAAAAAATGTCCAGGAAATAACAACAGCTAACGAACTGATCAAAAAGGATCTAAACAATATAACAGAAAGTGAATTTATAGTAATAGTCATAAAATTAAATGCTGGGCTTGAAAACAGTATAAAGGAGAGCAGAGAATCTCTTGCTACAGAGATCAAGGGAGTAAGGAACAGTCAGGAGGAGCTAAAAAATGCTATCACTGAGTTGCAAAATAAAATGGAGACAACTACGGCTCGGATTGAAGAAGCAGAGGAGAGAATAGGTGAACTAGAAGATAAAATTATGGAAAAAGAAGAAGCTGAGAAAAAAATCTAAGAGTAAGAGGGGAAAATTAGAGAACTAAGTGATGCACTAAAGAGAAATAATCTATGCATAGTTGGTATTCCAGAGAAGGAAGAGAGAGGGAAAGGTGCTGAAGGTGTACTTGAAGAAATAATAGCTGAGAACTTCCCTGATCTGGGGAAGGAAAAAGGCATTGAAATCCAAGAGGCACAGAGAACTCCCTTCAGACGTAACTTGAATTGATCTTCTGCACGACATACCATAGTGAAACTGGCAAAATACAAGGATAAAGAGAAAATTCTGAAAGCAGCTAGAGATGAACGTGCTCTAACATATAAAGGAAGACCTATAAGACTCGTGACCAATCTCTCTACTGAAACTTGACTGGCCAGAAAGGAATGGCAAGAGAACTTCCATGTGATGAACAGAAAAAATATGCAGCTGAGAATCCTTTATCCAGCAAGTCTGTCATTTAGAATAGAAGGAGAGATAAAGGTCATCCCAAATGAACAAAAACTGAAGGAATTCAACACCACTAAACCAGCCCTACAAGAGATCCTAAGGGGGATCTTGTGGAACAAAGTACCAGAGACAACACTACAAGCATGAAACCTACGGACATCACAATGACTCTAAACCCATATCTTTCTAGAATAACACTGAATGTAAATGGACTAAATGCACCAACCAAAAGACATAGGGTATCAGAATGGATTAAAAAACAAGACCCATCTCTTTGCTGTCTACAAGAGACTCATTTTAGACCTGAGGAAACCTTCAGATTGTGAGGGGATGGAAGACTATTTATCATGCCACTGGAAGTCAAAAGAAAGCTGGAGTAGCCATACTTATATCAGACAAACGAGACTTTAAATTAAAGGTTGTAACAAGAGATGAAGGAAGCCATTATATAATAATCACAGGGCCTATCCATCAGGAAGAGCTAACAATTATAAATGTCTATGTGCCGAATATAAGAGCACCCAAATATATCAAACAAGTACTCACAAACATAAGGAATGTTATTGACAAGAATGTGATAATTGCAGAGGACTTTAACACTCCACTTACAGAAATGGATAGATCATCTAGACACACGGTCAATAAAAAAACAAGGGCCCTGAATAATACATTGGATCAGATGGACTTGACAGATCTATTTAGAACTCTGCATCCCAAAGCAACAGAATATACTTTATTCTCAAGTGCACATGCAACATTCTCCAAGATACATCACATACTGGGTCACAAAACAGCCCTTCATAAGTATACAACAATTGAAATCATACCATGCATACTTTCAGACCACAATGCTATGATGCTTGAAATCAACCACAGGAAAAAGTCTGGAAAACCTCCAAAAGCATGAAGGTTAAAGAACACCTTACTAAAGAATGAATGGGTCAAACAGGCAATTAGAGAAGTAATTAAAAAATATATGGAAACAAACGAAAATGAAAATACAACAATCCAAACGCTTTGGGATGCAGGGAAGGCAGTCCTGAGAGGAAAACACATTGCCATCCAGGCCTATCTCAAGAAACAAGAAAAGTCCCAAATACAAAATCTAACAGCACACCTAAAGGAAATAGAAGCAGAAGAGCAAAGACAGCCTAAACCCAGCATAAGAAGAGAAATAATAAAGATCAGAGCAGAAATAAACAATATAGAATCTAAAAAAATGTAGAGCAGATCAAGGAAACCAAAAGTTGTTTTTTTGAAAAAGTAAACAAAATTGATTAACCTCTAGCTAGGCTTCTCAAAAAGAAAAGGGAGAGGAGCCAAATAGATAAAATCATGAATGAAAATGGAATTATTACACCAAACCCTCAGATACAAGCAATGATCACGGAATACTATGAAAAATCATATGCCAACAAACTGGACAACCAGGAAGAAATGGACAAATTCCTAAACACCCACACACTTCCAAAACTCAATCAGGAGGAAATAGAAAGCTTGAACAGACCCATAACCAGCGAAGAAATTGAATCAGTCATCAAAAATTTCCCAACAAATAAGAGTCCAGGACCAGATGGCTTCCCAGGGGAGTTCTATCAAACGTTTAAAGCAGAGATAATGCCTATCCTTCTCAAGCTATTCCAAAAAATAAAAAGGGAAGGAAAACTTCCAGACTCATTCTATGAAGCCAGCATTACTTTGATACCTAAACCAGACAGAGACCCAGTAAAAAAAGAGAACTACATGCGAATATCCCTGATGAATATGGATGCAAAAATTCTCAAGAAGATACTAACAAATCAAATTCAACAGCTTATTAAAAGAATTAGTCACCACGATCAACTGGGATTCATTCCTGGGATGCAGGCTGGTTCAACGTTCTCAAATCAATCAATGTGGTACATCACATTAATAAAAGAAACGATAAGAACCATATGATCCTGTCAATCGATGCAGAAAAGGCCTTTGACAAAATTCAGCAACTTTTCTTAATAAAAACCGAGAAAGTCGGGATAGAAGGAACATACTTAAATATCATAAAAGCCATTTATGAAAAGCCCACAGCTAGCGTCATCCTCAATGGTGAAAAACTGAGAGCTTTTTTCCTGAGATCAGGAACAGAACAGGGATGCCCACTCTCACCGCTTTTGTTTCACATAGTGTTGGAAGTTTTAGCATGAGCAATCAGACAACAAAAGGAAATCAAAGGCATCAAAATTGGCAAAGATGAAGTTAAGCTTTCACTTTTTGCAGATGACATGATATTATACATGGAAAATCTGGTAGACTCCACCAGACGTCTGCTAGAACTGATACATGAATTCAGCAAAGTTGCAGGATACAAAATCAATGTACAGAAATCAGTTGCATTCTTATACACTAATAATGAAGCAATAGAAAGACAAATAAAGAAACTGATCCCATTCACAATTGCACCAAGAAGCATAAAATACCTAGGAATAAATCGAACCAAAGATGTAAAAGATCTGTATGCTTAAAACTATAGAAAGCTTATGCAGGTAATTGAAGAAGATATAAAGAAATGGAAAGACATTCCCTGCTCATGGATTGGAAGAATAAATATTGTCAAAATGTCAATACTACCCAAAGCTATCTACACATTCAATGCAATCCCAATCAAAATTGCACCAGCATTCTTCTCGAAACTAGAACAAGCAATCCTAAAATTCATATGGAACCACAAAAGGCCCCGAAAAGCCAAAGTAATTTTGAAGAAGAAGACCAAAGCAGGAGGCATCACAATCCCAGACTTTAGCCTCTACTACAAAGCTGTCATCATCAAGACAGCATGGTATTGGCATAAAAACAGACACATAGACCAATGGAATAGAATAGAAACCCCAGAACTAGACCCACAAACGTATGGCCAACTCATCTTTGACAAAGCAGGAAAGAACATCCAATTGAAAAAAGACAGTCTCTTTAACAAATGGTGCTGGGAGAACTGGACAGCAACATGCAGAAGGTTGAAACTAGACCACTTTCTCACACCATTCACAAAAATAAACTCAAAATGGATAAAGGACCTGAATGTGAGACTGGAAACCATCAAAACCTTAGAGGAGAAAGCAGGAAAAGACCTCTCTGACCTCAGCTGTAGCAATCTCTTACTCGGCACATCCCCAAAGGCAAGGGAATTAAAAGCAAAAGTGAATTACTGGGACCTTATGAAGATAAAAAGCTTCTGCACAGCAAAGGAAACAACCAACAAAACTAAAAGGCAACCAACGGAATGGGAAAAGATATTTGCAAATGACACATCGGACAAAGGGCTAGTATCCAAAATCTATAAAGAGCTCATCAAACTCCACACCCGAAAAACAAATAACCCAGTGAAGAAATGGGCAGAAAACATGAATAGACACTTCTCTAAAGAAGACATCCAGATGGCCAACAGGCACATGAAAAGATGTTCAACGTCGCTCCTTATCAGGGAAATACAAATCAAAACCACACTCAGATACCACCTCACACCAGTCAGAGTGGCCAAAATGAAGAAATCAGGAGACTATAGATGCTGGAGAGGATGTGGAGAAACAGGAACCCTCTTGCACTGTTGGTGGGAATGCAAATTGGTGCAGCCGCTCTGGAAAGCAGTGTGGAGGTTCCTCAGAAAATTAAAAATAGACCTACCCTATGACCCAGCAATAGCACTGCTAGGAATTTATCCAAGGGATACAGGAGTGCTGATGCATAGGGGCACTTGTACCATAATGTTTATAGCAGCACTCTCAACAATAGCCAAATTATGGAAAGAGCCTAAATTTCCATCAACTGATTAATGGATAAAGAAATTGTGGTTTATATAAACAATGGAGTACTACGTGGCAATGAGAAACAATGAAATATGGCCCTTTGTAGCAACATGGATGGAACTGGAGAGTTTTATGCTAAGTGAAATAAGCCATATAGAGAAAGATAGATACCATATGGTTTCACTCTTACGTAGATCCGGAGAAACTTAACAGAAACCCATGGGGGAGGGGAAGGAAAAAAAAAAGAGGTTAGAGTGGAAGCATAAGAGACTGTTAAAAACTGAGAACAAACTGAGGGTTGATGGGTGGTGGGAGGGAGGGAAGGGTGGTTGATGGGTATTGAGGAGGGCACCTTTTGGGATGAGCACTGGGTGTTGTATGTATACCAATTTGACAATAAACATATATTGAAAAAAATATTCAGTTTCACAAATATTTAGGAATACCTGTTCTTTTTTTAATGTTTGTTTATTTTATTTCATTTTATTTTATTTATTTTGGTGGATAAACTTTCTAATTTATTTTTCAAACAAAATACATTTATTTGCATATCATGTCCAGCTTACTCAATGTCCATCACCCAGTTTCCCCTATCCCCCACCCCCCATCAACCTTCAGTTTGTTCTCAGTATTTAAGAGTCTCTTATGATTTGCTTCCTTCCCTGTCTGTAATTCTCCCCTCCCCCATGGTATTCTGTTAAGTTTCTCAGGATCCACATATGAGTGAAAATATATGGTATCTGTCTTTCTCTGCCTGACTTATTTCACTTAGCATAATACTCTCCAGTTCCATCCACGTTGCTACAAATGAGCAGATTTCATTCTTTCTCATTGCCAAGTAGTATCTTTTTTATCCACATCTTCTTTATCCATTCTTCAGTTGATGGACATTTAGGCTCTTTCCCTAATTTGACTATTGTTGAAAGTGCTGCTATAAACATTGGGGTATAAATGCCCCTATGCATCAACACTCCTGTATCCCTTGGGTAAATTCCTAGCAGTGCTATTGCTGGGTCATAGGGTATATCTATTTTTAATTTTTTGAGGAACCCCCATGCTGTTTTCCAGAGCAGCTGCACCAGTTTGCATTCCCGCCAACAGTGCAAGAGGTTTCCCATTTCTCCACATCCTTTCCAGCATCTATAGTCTCCTGATTTGTTCATTTTAGACAGAGAAAAAGAGAAAGAACATGAGCAGAGGAAAGGCAGAGAGGACGAGATTGGGGAGAGACTCCCGAATAGGCTTCATGCTGTCAGAGCAGAGCCTAATGCAGGGTTTGAACTCACAAACCATGAGATCATGACCTGAGCTGAAATCAAGAGTCAGACGCTTAACTAACTAAGTATCAGGTGTTCTGATTACCTGTTCTTTTGTAGACTGGAGATATAGTCAATATAGAATGGAGGAAGACAAAATAAAATAATTCATTATAATACAATATTATTGTTTTCTATTAATAGTACAGAAGGAGAAGCAATAAATACTTTATGGATGTGAGAGAAGGGCAGGAATTCCAGCAAAACCATAATGAAGGAGTTAAACGTGAGCAATATCTTGAAGGATGAATAGCACCACATGGAATTAGAATGGGGAGACAGAATTTCAGTTGAGGGGGATAGCAAGTGTGGAGTCATGCTTAGGAAACAGTATTACTGATAGCCTGGAACATGGGGATGAGGAAAATGGAGTACTGAGGGTTGAAGAGAAAATGACAGGATGACCCAGAAAAATTAGCCCAGGGTCAAATTCTACCCAATTTAGCTGTTGAAGTAAGCAGTTTTGAGTATATTTTGTAGGCAGGATCAGAAGTGGGTTTTAACTGCATTATTTTCTTGGAAGTTCCACTAACGGTCCCAGCTCTGCTCTCTCCCTGTACGATGTGACAATCTCTCAAAAGTCTGAAGGTGTTCCTTCACCTTATGTTCAGCCTTATGTTCCTCTGAGTCTGTTCCAGTATAAGCAGACTCAGTGCCTTCAAGCGCTCTTTATGGTACCTGGTTCCAAGCTCCTTAGCCACTCTGCAAGTGATCAAGTTGGTCTGTATCCTCCTTAGTGTCTAAAAGCAGAGCTCTAACAGCCCCCTGGGGAGAGAGGGTTATTTGAGAAGTGACCTACTTTTCTACTTTACCCAGGGCTAGTCAAATAGGTGATGACCCCCCATGCTTTACTTCCAGTTTACAGAGAGTAAATTGGGGTACTGAGAGGCTAAATAATTTGCCAAAGATCACAGAACCAATTATGGGTGAACGACTTCAGTCTACTGCCTTTCATCAGTGTATGATGGCACAATTCAAAATCCACTGTAATTGTTTCCATGTATCATCATTCCTATAGGTGTAAGAGCTACTCGGGGGCAAGGGCTATGTCTAATTCACTTCT
Source organism: Panthera uncia (assembly GCF_023721935.1). Classification (NCBI taxonomy): domain Eukaryota; kingdom Metazoa; phylum Chordata; class Mammalia; order Carnivora; family Felidae; genus Panthera; species Panthera uncia. The sequence goes on from NC_064817.1 coordinate 51,360,855, forward strand.
GTGTCCACACCTTTAGCCCAGGAGGTTCTTGGGAAATGTTTGGGGGGGGGGGGTAAACACATTCTAGAAGGAGCTTTTCAAGTTCAAATCCAGGTTCCAGCTCTCTTTCTCAGCCTAATAGTCTCATGTCTACAACCATCTCCTTTTGACCACTCCAACCCCTTTACCACTATTGCTTCTTGATTCCATTGCTGTCATTGCCCTCTCAGCTCCAAGTGAGCATTTGTTCCTTTGGTAAACAGAACAATGGTCGTGATGTGGAACTTCCTGCTTTGTTAGCTTTCTAAAAGGATTTTATTTGGGGGAGGGTTTTATTTAATACACAAACTCTCAGTTGCTAAGACAGTAATAGGCCCACTCAAATGCAAGTCTACATAAAAAGTGTTAGCGTTCTGACATGCATTCCCTCTTGTTAATATTCTTTACATCCTCCAACTAAGAAATGCTAAACATAACAAGAGGCCATCAAATTGAGTAATAAATATAAATGGCTAAGATCCTGTGTCTGAGAGAATGGAAGGCTGTTTCTGACCATCCCTCTGTCTCAAGTGTGTTTTCTTTTTTTGTCACTACTTCTGTGGATTAGTTCAAATGACCCTCATGCTAGATGGTAGGAACACAAAACATCTAGGAGAGAACATCTGATGGCAGGGTTTAGATTGAATGCTTGGCCAGGGAAGGAGGCAGGGCAAGTTTGATATTATCCCATGTCTTAGTCATGGAATAAAGGCAGCACATATGATAAAAACAGGAGTCAGGCCCTGACCAGGTTAGGTCTCTGACTCTGTTTGCTAAACACAGAGCTGGTATCTCTGATCCTCTTCCCATTGTGAGTTCAGCTTTGGATATTTAGCACCAATCCTGACCTAGAACATAAGGAATTAGTCCCTGTTCAACCCACAAGGACAAACCATTAGCCACCACCAACACACTTGCTATTGTTCTGACGTTGTGCTCTTATATATATCCTGTTGACTAGCTCTATCAGGTTCACTATGTGTTATTCCATCTTCTAAATGTTCTAGGATACTAGCATCTCTTGTCAGTTTTTGATTCCCATACAAGGGTCTTACCCCCAAATCACTGACCCAAAGCTGAGAGCCTGCTTCTTAATGCCAACTGTCAGCCAAGATTTTAAAATATCACTTAGTTTTATTTGCTCCATAACAATGTTTCATCCACCCACTTTACAAGACAACTACTACTACATGCAGACTATTTGCATCACACCTTTCTCAATGGCTTGGTGAACCAAGTACCAGGAAAAAGTCAGCTTTGTATGTAAATAAGGCAATGACATATTGTCTTTAGGAAATCTGTGTCAGTAAAAGCAAAGAGCAAGAATCCTAAAGAATAAATTTATCTTATATCTCATTTTGAGCAACTGTACAGGGGTGGGAAGATGGATTGGTTGTAAAGGGACATGCAGAGCTAGCTACCTGGAAACCAGGAGCAGTTAGTTACCTATATTTCTCCTTCCCTTTTCCCAGCTGATGATGTGATCTGGAAGACCAAGGTCACTGCCAGACCCGCTTGTCAGGTTGTCCTAGCTACCTGCTCAGACGTTCTTGGGGAAGCTAAAGTTGAAAATTTATGATAAAAATATAAAAAGAAAGAGTATTCCAGAAGACCCCCCACCAATGGAAAACTTGTAGATATGCATACAGGAATGTGGGCGTCCAACCTCTGAAATCATGTCTGTCAGCCACACTGGACTGTATGAAGGTAGGTATTATATCTGTCTCAGTGCCAGGAACCTATCAGGTGTATAATAAATAGTTGTTTATTGAGTGAAAGAATGGACGGAATTACTTTGTTTCCTTTAGTTAATGACAGTTAATTTTGTTCACCACTTTGTAAAAGCTCAGTTACGATTGGGGTTCTAAGTGTTGCAAAGGTTCTGAGGGTTTTATGCCATTGCAAAATGTAAGGAAAACCCTCAGGTCCTTGGTCTATATTAGTTAGGGTTGAAATGCCTATCATTGTGGCTCACATGTACCTTTCTGGTTCAGTACTTCTGCAGTTTAAACACCATGCTTGGGTAGAGAAAACCTTACTGAGGTCGAGAATTCCAGGGCCTCCAACTTCTACCACTCAAAATTGTTCATTATTCAGAAAAATCCCAATGACCTTTCCCTTTCCATTTGGGAGATTCTCCTCTTTCATCTATACTCCATCATCTATCCCTAAAAGTCACATGTACTTTTACCTTTCATTAGAACAGGGTTTGCCAACCTTTTATAAAAGAAAACTATTTTGAAATAATTATAGATTTTCAAGAAGCCATAAAGACATACAAAGAAGTCCTGCACTCATTCCCCAACTTATCTTACCCAATGATTTCAATTTACATAACTATAGCACAATGTTATAATCAGGAAATTGTCATTGGTACAATGTGTGTGTATAGCTCCATATCTAATCCTCACATGTGTAGATTCCTATGACTACTTCCAAAACCAAGATATAGAACTTTTCCTTTACCACAAAGATATTCCTTAATATACTCATCTCCTGTCCAGTAATCTCTTACCCTTTCCCTCTACTAATCTGTTTTTCATCTCTATAATTTTGCCATTTCAATAAAACAGTGCATAAGATATACCCAATCTGTTGCATGTATCAATAGTTTATTTATCTTATTTCTGAGTAGTATTTGATGTTAAGAATGCATCACAATTTGTTTAGCAATTCACTTTTAAAATATATTTCTGTTTTTTTTACTGTTTCAAACTTTTATTTAAATTCTAGTTAGTTAATATTATTTTCAGGAGTAGAATTTGGTGATTCATCACTTACATACAACACCCAGTGGTCATTACAAGTGCTCTCCCTAATACCTATCACCTGTTTAACCCATCCCTGCACCAACTTCTCCTCTGGTAACCATCAGTTTGTTCTCCACAATTGAGAGTCTATTTATTGGTTTGTCTCTCTTCTTTCCCATGTGGTCATTTGTTTTGTTTCCTAAGTTCCACATATGAGTGAAATCATATGGTATTTGTCTTTCTTTGACTAACTTATTTCCCCCAGGATAATTAATCATCAATTGATGGACATTTAGGCTCTTTCCATACTTTGGCTGTTGTTAATAATGATACTACACAGAAATACAAACAATTATAACAGAATATTATGATAAATTATATGCCAATAAATTGGGAAATCTGGAAGAAATGGGTAAATTCTTAGAAACATATAAACTACCAAAACTTAAACAGTAAAAAAAAAATTAAACAGACCCTTTACCAGCAAAGAAAAAAAATTAATCAATAATCAAAACTCTTCCAACAAACAAAAGTTCAGGGCCAGATGGTTTCCCAGGGAAATTATACCAAACACTTGAATAAGAGTTAATACCTATTCTTCTCAAAATGTTCCAAAATATAGAAATATAAGGAAAGCTTCATAACTCACATTATGAGGCCAGCATTACCCTGATTGGCAACGAGAGAAAGGCACCACTAAAAAGGAAAATCACAAGCCAATATCTCTAATGAACATGGGTGCAAAAATTCCCAACAAAACACTAGCAAATCAAATCCAACAGTATATTAAAAAACAATTAAACAAGATCAAGTGGGATTTATTCCTAGTCTGCAAGCATGATTCAATATTTACAAATCATCAACATGATACACCACATTAATAAAAGAAAGATTAGAACCGTATATCTTCTCAACAGATGCAGAAAAACATGTGACAAAGTACAACATCATTCTTCATAAAATCTATCAATAAATTAGGGATAGGAGGGAACATAACTAACATTACAAAAGACACATATGGAAGACTCACAGCTAATATTATCTTCAATGGGGAGAAACTGAGACTTTTTTCTCTACAGTCAGGAATAAGACAGGGATGTCCACTGTCACCATTGCGATTAACATAGTACTGGAAATCCTAGCCTCAGCAATCAGACAACAAAAGAAACAAAAGGCATCCAAACTGTCAAGGAAGAAGTCAAACTTCCACTCTTCTCAAACAACATAACATTCTACATATAAACTTGAAAGACTCCACCAAAAGAAAAATTACTAGAACTGATATATAAATTCAGTAAAGTTGCAGGACACAAAACCAATGAATAGAAATCAGTTGCATTTCCATACACCAAAAATGAAGCAGCAGAAAGAGAAATCTAGGAGTTGATCCCATTTACAATTGACCAAAAACCATAAAATACCAAGGAATAAATCTAAACTAAGAGGTAAAGGATCTGTACTCTTAAAACTATAGAACTCTTATGAAAACAAGTGAAGATGACACAAAGAAATGGGAAAACATTCCATGCTCATGGATTGGAAGAAGAATCCTTGTTAAAATGTCTATACTACCCAAAACAACCCACACATTCAATGTAATCCCTTTCAGAATGCCACCAGTATTTTCCACAGAGCTAAAACAAACCATTCTAAAATTTTATGGAACAAGAAAAAACCCTGAATAGCCAAAGTAATCTTGAAAAAGTAAAACAAATCAAGAGGCATCACAACTCCGGACTTCAAGCTTTTTACAAATCTGTAGTTATTAAAACAGTACAGTAGTGGCACAAAAACAGACATACAGATCAATGGAACAGAAGAGAAACCCCAGAAATGGACCCACAACTATATGGTTAACTAATCTTCAGCAAAGCAGGAAATATTATCCAATGGAAAAAAAGACAGTGTCTTCAACAAATGGTGTTGGAAAACTGGACAGCGACACACAGAAAAATGAAACTGGACCACTTTCTTACATCATACACAAAAACAAATTCAAAATGGATGAAAGATCTAAGTGTGATTCGGAAAACTATCAAAATCCTAGAGGAGAAAACAGGAAGCAACCCTCTTTTACAATGGCCGTTGCAACTTCCTACTCCAGAAGCAAGGGAAACATAAGCAAATAGGAACTATTGGGACTTCATCAAGGTAAAAACTTCACAGAAAATGAAAAAAATCAACAAAACTAAAAGGCAACCTTCCAAATGTGAGAAGATATTTGCAAGTGACATATTGGATAAAGGGATAGTATCCAAAATCTATAAAGAACTTAACAAACTCCACACCCAAGAGTCTCTTATAGTTTGCCTCCCTCCCTCTCTGTAACCATTTTGTTCCCCTTCCCCTCCCCCATAGTCTTCTGTTAAGCTTCTCAAGATCCACATATGAGTGAAAACATATGGTATCTGTCTTTCTCTGACTGACTTATTTCACTTAGCATAATACCATCTAGTTCCATCCATGTTGCTGCAAATGGCTAGATTTCATTCTTTCTCATTGCCAAGTAGTATTCCGTTGTGTATATAAACCGCATCTTCTTTATCCATTTGTCAGTTGATGGACATTTAAGTTCTTTCCATAGTTTTGCTATTGTTGAAAGCACTGCTACAAACATTGGGGTACATGTGCCCCTATGAATCAGCACTCCTGTATCTCTTGGGTAAATTCCTAGCAGTGCTATTGCTGGGTCATACGGTAGTTCTATTTTTAATTTTTGATGGGGGGTGAGGGAGAGGGGAAAGTGGGTGATGGGCACTGAGGACAGCACTTGTTGGGATGAGCACTGGGTGTTGTTCGGAAACCAATTTGACAATAAATTATATTTAAAACAAAACTCCACACCCAAAAGCAAATAATCCAGTTAAGAAGTTGGCTGAGACATGAATAGACTTTTCTCCCAGGAAAAAATCCAGATGACTAACAGACGAAAAGATGCTCAGCATCACTCATCATCAGGGAAATACAAATCGAAACAATAATGAGATATCACCTCATACCTGACAGAATGGCTAACATTAACAACACAAGAAACAACGGGTGTTGATGAGGATGTGGAGAAAGGGAAATCCTCTTGCACTGTTGGTGGGAATGAAAACTGGTGCAGCTACTCTAGAAAAAAAAGTATGGAGGTTCATCAATAAGTTAAAAATAGAAATACCCTATGACCCAGCAGCTGCACTAGTAAGATTTTACTCAAATGATACGAAAGTACTGATTTGAAGGGCATATGCACCCCAATGTTTATATTTTAAGTTTGTGGGGTTTTTTTGTTTTTTACTGTTTTATAATATTACTAATAAAACTGCTACAGAAAATTAGTGTGCATACTTTTAGGTGATTGTAATGTTTCAATTTTCTGAGACGAATGCTTAAGAGTGCAATTATTGGGGGGTACCTGGATGGCTCAGTCGGTTAGGCGACCGACTTCAGCTCAGGTCATGATCTCGCGGTCTGTGGGTTCGAGCCCGCATCAGGCTCTGTGCTGGCAGCTCAGAGCCTAGAGCCTGCTTCTGATTCTGTGTCTCCCTCTCTCTCTGCCCCTCCCCTGCTTGCTCTCTGTCTCTTTCTCAAATAACAAACATTTTAAAAAAATAAAAAAATAAAAATAGAAAAGAGTGCAATTATTGGGACATATGGAATTATATGCTCTATTTCATGAGAACCTACCATACTACTTTACAGAGTGGATACACCAATTTACATTCTCATCAGCAATGTATGAGTGATCCAGTTGGTCTGCATCCTTGCCAGCATTTGATATTGTCACTATTTTTTATTTTAACTGTCCTAATAGATATGTCACAATATACCATTGGAAATTAGTTTTGTGTTTTTCTAATAGTTAACGATAGTCAACATCTTTTCACGTACTTATATGTCATTCTTATACCTTCTTTTGTGAAATATCTCTTTATGACTTTTATTTATTTTCCAATTAGATTTTTTATTGTTACTATTGAATTTTGAAATTTCTTTATATATTTTAGATATTAGTCTTTTGTTTGTGAGATGTATGGTTTGCAAATATTTTCTTGCACTCTATAGTGTGACTATGCTTACTCCTAACAGTATCTTTTACAGAGCAAAATATTTTAATTTAGATGAAGTCCAAGTTACCTTTTTCTTTCCCTTAAGGGTTATGTTTTTAGTGTCAATATAAAAACTCTTACATTTAAGTACATGATCCATTTAGAGTTAATTTTTACGTAAGGTGTATGGTTTAGTTTGAGGTTCACTTTTTTGTCTATGGATGTCCAATTTCTCAAGTACCATGCTTCAAAAACATTGTTTTTCCTCTATTGAATTGCTTTTGCATCCTTGTCAAAATCAGCTGGGAATATTTGTGTACATTTATTTCTGGATTTTCTATTCATTTGAGTGATCTACTTATATATCTCTCTGCAAATACCACACAGTATTTTTTTCAAAGTTTTATTTATTTGTTTTGAGAGGGGCAGCAGAGAGAGAGAATCCCAAGCCCGCTCCATGCTCAGCATGGAGCCCTATGCAGGGCTCAGTCTCAGGACTGCGAGATCCCAACCTGAGCTCATATCATGTCAGATTCTTAATGAACTGAGCCACCCAAGTGTTCCAGTCTTTATTATTATAGTTATATAGTAATCATTAGTATCTGATATAGTGATTTTTCCATTTTATTCTTTTTACAATTTGATATGATTTTAAAATAGTTTTGTCCATAAAAAATAAACATAAATTGTTGTGTCTATATATGTTGAAATATATATTAATCTGTATTTGTTGTCTTGTTGTCTAATATATATATATATATGTATATATATATATATATATATATAATCAATTTGAAAGGATTGGCAGCTTTACTATATTGATTCCTCCTTTCCATGAACATGGTATGTTACTTCATTTATTTAAATGTTCATTGATTTCTTTCATAAGCATTTTGTAGTTTCAACATACCATGTACAAGTTTTATTAGACTTATACCTAAGGAATTCATTTTTTGACTATAAATGTTACTTTTTTAAACTTTGTTTTTTATATGTTCACTGATAGTATATAAAAATAAAATTGCTTTTCATATGTTGATCTTTTATCCTGCAGACCTGCTGAACTCTCTTATTAGACTTTGTTTTTTTTTTAATACATTTCTTTGTATTTTCTATGCAAGCAACCATATAATCTGCATATAGGAAAAGTTGTATTTCTTTCTTTAATACCTGCATGCCTTTTAAACATTTCTTGCCTTGGTGCACTGGCTGAAACTTCCAATAATAGAAGTGCTTAAAGCAGAATTCTTGCCTTGTTCTCAATCTTAGAGGCAAAACATTTAGTCTTCCATTATTAAATATGTTACCTGTGCATTTGTTTCTCAATATTCTTTGTTCTTTGTCAAAGTTTCCCTCAATTTCTACTTTCTAAGAGTTTTGTCATGACTGAGTGTTGTTTTGTCAAACACTTTTTATTTTTTAATTTTATTTATTTATTTTTAGAGAGTGAGATTATGAGTGGGGTAGGGGCAGAGAGAGAGGGAGAGAATCCCAACCAGGCTTCTCACTGTCAGTGCAGAGCCCAAAGCAGAGTTCAATCCCAGGATCATGACCTGAGCCAAAATCAAGAGTCAGTTGACCTCCAATTGAGCCACCCAGGCACCCTTCAAACACTTTTTCTATATCAGTTAATATAATCATGATATTTTTCTTAATTATCCATAAATATGGTGAAATTCACTGATTGATTTTTAAATAATGAACCAGTCTTGCAATTCTAGGATAAACATCTTTTGCTCATGGTGTAAGTTCTCTCTCTCTGTCTCTCTCTCTGTCCCTCTGTCTCTCTCTCTCTCTCTCTCTCTATATATATATATATATATATATAATTATATATTTTATTTATATATAAAATATTAAAAGCATATAACATTATATAAATAAACACAACACACATTACTAAATTTTATTTGCTAATATTATGTTGAAGATTTTTATATTTGTGTTTTTGAGTGATATTTATCTGAAGTTTTCTCTTTTTTTTTTTCTTTCTGCTATTGTTTCTAGTGTGACTTCATTACGGTCAGGGAATATACTCTGTATGATCTCAACTTTTAACATTTGTTGAGGTTATTTTATAGCCCATAATTTGATCTATCTTGGTGAATGTCTCATGGGCACTTGAAAAGAAAATGTACTCTGTTTTTGTGGTAGTGATGTTGTATAAATGTTGAATAAAATCTGTAGGTTGAGAGTGTTGTTGAGTTTCTCTATACCTTTACTTATTTTTTTGTTTAGTAGTTTTATCAGTTGCTGAAAGGGAGTTGTTATAGTTTTTAGCTACAATTTGGATTTGCCCATTCTCTTTTCAGTCCTATTGGATTTTAGTCTGTGTACTTTTCAACTCTGTTTTTCTTTTTTTGATGCATACACGTTTAAAATTGATAAATATTCTTGGTGTATTGATCGTTTTAGAATTATGTAATGTCTTTCTTTGTTATCAATAATTATTTTTGTCCTAAAGTCTCTTCTATCTAATATTATGATAGCTCACTCCTGATTTTTATTATTATTTTTGTATGATTTATCTTGTAACATCCTTTTACATTCAACCACATATATTATTATATTTGAAAAGATTTTCTTATAGACAGAATATGGTTGGGCCATTATTTAATCTTCTCTACTGATTTATGTATTTTAATTGGTGTATGTAGACATTTTACCTCTTACACAATTTTTCTTTTTAAGTTTATTTATTTATTTATTTTGAGAGATGCTTTTTACACAATTTCTTAGGTTTATTTTGAAAATTTTTAATGTTTATTTATTTTTGAGAGAGAGAGAGAGAGAGAAAGACAGAGAAAGAGAGTAGGGAGGGGCAGAGAGGGAGACACAGAATCTGAAGCAGGCTCCAGGCTCTGATCTGTCAGCACAGAGCCCGATGCAGGGCTTGAACCCACAAACTGTGAGATCGTGACCTGAGCCAAAGTCAGTTGCTGAACTGACTGAGCTACCCAGGCGCCCCAAGTTTATTTATTTATTTTGAGAAAGAGAGAGAGAGAGAGAGAGAGAGCAGGGGAGAGGCAGAGAGAGAGAGAGGGAGACAGAGAATGTCAAGCAAGCTCTGCGCCATCAGCACGGAGCCCCATGCAGGGCTCGAACTCATGAACACTGAGATCATGAAATGAGTCAAAATCAAGAGTCAGACAATTAACCAACTGAACGACCCAGGCTCCCCCATTTTACACAATTTCTAGTTTCTTATGGTTTATGTCTGCCATTTTAGTTTTAGTTTTCTGTTTGTTCTCTCTGGTTTCATTTTATGTTTGTTTTCTGATTCCTTTTTTCTGCCTCCTTGTTGGCTACTTGAACATTCTTTACAATGCCAGTTTGACATTCTTTAGAATCCCAGTCTTATTTGTCTTAGTGTTTCTGTGTGTATTTCTTTGTATAGCTTTTTTGCTTTATGCATAATATAATATAGAAGTAACTTATACTCTACTGGTATCAACATTTTATCAGTTTTGAGTGAAATATAGAAATCTTTCCTTCCTTTATGTCCCTTTACCCTACCGTATTTATACCTTATTTATGTATTTATTTATTTTATTAATCTCTAAACACAACTTAGGGTTCAAACTCATGACCCTGAGATCAAGACTCACAGGCTTTTCTGATTGAGCTAGCCAATATTTCCTCTATATACATGGAGAGCCAATTAAACCGTATAAAAATTTTTGCTTCAGTTCTTGAACATAATTTAGACAACTTGAGGAGAAAGAAAGTCTATTGTATTTAGCCTCATTTTTGTGTTATATTGTGTTTTCTTCCTACATGGTGTTGCAAGATTCATTTTTTATTGTTTCCCTGCTTTGTAGACAACCTCCCTTATCCAGCATTTTATTTATATTTATTTATTTATTTATTTATTTATTTATTTAATTTTCTCAAGTTAGCTAACAGACAGTGTAGTCTTGGCTTCAGGAGTAGAATCCAGTGATCCATTACTTACATCTAACACCCCGTCCTCATGCTTAGTGCCCATCACCCATTTTCCACCCCCCATCAATGCTCAGTTTATTCTCTGTATTTGTCTTCTATGGTTTGCCTCTCTGTTTCTATTTATTTTTCCTACACTTCCCCTATGATCATCTGTTAAGTTTCTCAAATTTCATATATGAGTAGAAACATATATCTGTCTTTCTCTGACTGACTTATTTTGCTTAGCATAATACTTTCCAGTTCTATCCACGTTGTTTCAGATGACAAGATTTCATTATTTTTCAACGCCAAGTAGTATCCCATTGTATATATATACACCACATCTTCTTAATAAATTCATCAGTTGATGAACATTTGGGTTATTTCCATAATTTGGCTTTTGTTGATTGCTCTGCTATAAACATTGGGGTGCATGTGCCCCTTCAAATCAGCACTCCTGTATCCTTTGGATAAATTCTTCATAGTGCAATTGCTAGGTCAAAAGGTGAATATATTTTTAAGATTTTGAGGAAATTCCAGAGTGTTTTCCAGAGTCCTTAGCCAGTATTTTTTATCAGGTTTGTTGTTGAGAAATATGTTTAGTTTCTCTTTACCAGAGAATGTCTAGTTTTCCCTTTGTATTTATAAATACTTCACCGTATACAAAGTTCTGAGTTAATGGTTCCTTTTTTCAACACTTGAAAAAAATATTGTATGTCTTCCTTCTGGACTCCATGGTTTTTGATAATATGTCCTCCTATTTAAATTATTTTACTCCTATAGGTAGTAAGTCATTTCTTTCTAAAAATTTTCAAGATGATTTTGTCTTAATTTTTAGAAATTTGGCGATGATGTACCTTGTCATGGATTTCTTTGAGTTTGTCCTGTTTGGGGTTCACTCAGATTGTCGACTTTGTAAGCTTATATAACTTTTGTTACATTTGGGAATTTTCCATCAATTATTTCTTCAAATAATTTTTTGGTCCCTCTCTATGTCTCTTCCTCTTTTGGGACGCCGATGACACAAATATTAGATCTGTTGTGTAGTTCCACAGATCCTTAAATTTCTGTTGATCATTATCAGTTTATTTTGTCTCTGTTGTTGACAGGCTAATACCTATCAATGTATCTTCAAGTTTACATATTCTTTTCTCTGATTTGACATTCTTCTGTTGAGTTTTTATTTTTTTTATTTTGCTCATCAATTTCTTAGCTCTATAATTATCATGTGCAAAACCCAGAGACAGAAGTAGGTCTTAGAATACAAGTGCTAATAAATAAATAAATAAATAAATAAAATGAGACCCTATTAGAGAGGGACTGTAACTAATAAGTAAATTTGAGAATACTTTTTGGAATAAGTGGTGACTACGCTGAAGTTTCAAGGAATTAATTATGTGGACAGAAGAAGGACGTTAATTTCAGGCAAAAAGAACGCACATGTTAAGTTTCTATGCTAAGGATCATGGTGCATTAGAGGAACTGATAAAGACTAGTGTGACTTGAATGCAGTGCATGCAGCAAGTGAGGAGAGGAGAAGTATGAGATGAGGATGGGAGCCATGATTTTATAGTAAAGAGTAAGGAATTGGTATGTATTTTAAGTGTGTGATAGCATAGGAAGGTTTTAAGAAGGAAAATTATATAATGTCACCCAATTATGTTTTGTTTTTCTTCAAATTTTTATTTAAATTCTAGTTAATACATAGTGTAATTTTGTTTTCAGGAGTAGAATTTAGATTTAGTGATTCATCACCCAGTAGTCATCCCAACAAATGCCCTCCTTAATCCCCTTCACCCATTTAGCCCATCCCCCACCCAACTCCCTCCATCAACCCTCGGTTTGTTCTTTTTCATAAAAAGACTCTTATGGTTTGTTTCCCTCTCTCTTTTTCCCCTTCCCATATGTTCATCTGTTTTGTTTATTAAGTTCTATATATGAGTGAAATTGTATGATATTTGTCTGTCTCTGACTGACTTATTTCACTTAGCATAAGCTAAGCTCCATCCACTTCAGCTCCATCCATGTCATTGCAAATGGCAAGATTTCATTATTTTTGGTGGGTAATATCCTACTGTATACCACATTTTCTTTATATACCACATCTTCTTTATCTATTCATAACTCGATTGACATTTGGGCTCTCTATAGTGTGACAATTGTTGATAATGCTGCTATAAACATCGACGTGCATGTACCCCCTTCAAATCTGGAATTTTATATCCTTTGGGTAAATACCTAGTAGTACAATTGCTGGATGCTAGGATAGAGTAGTTCTATTTTGAACTTTTTGAAGAATGCCCATACTGTTTTCCAGAGTGGCTGAACCAGTTTGCATTCCAACCAACAGTGCAAGAGGATTCCCCTTTCACCACATCTTCACCAACACCTGTTATTTCTTGTGTTGTTAATTTTAGCCATTCTGACAAGTATGTGGTGGCATCTCATCATGGTTTTCATATTTCCATGATGATGAGTGATGTTGAGTATCTTTTCATGTGTCTGTTAGCCATCTGGATGTCCGTTTAGAAAAATGTCTATCATGTGACTTAATTTTAAAGCTCCATTTGGGTTGCAATGAGAGTAGGAGGAGGAAAATTTAGAAGCAGTGAGACCAAGACAAGAGATGATAGTGGCTTGGATTAGGGCACCATGGGTGGAGGTAGAGGTAAGTAGATAAATTCAGAATATATTTTGAAGTTAGAGCCAGGGGTGAAGGAAAGGGATATAAGTATCAAGAGCTAACAGCATTTACTCCCTGCATGAGTGACATTGTAGGGTTCCACAATGTTTACTCTCACTCATAATTCACAAAGCATTTTTACATACATTCACTCACTTGAAACCCAGAGACTGAGAGATAGTTATTGTCACCTTATCACCATTACCAACTACACCATCACCATTATCTTAGAGACCAGGAAATTAAGACTCAGGAAAGTGATGATTTGGGCAAGGTAAAACCTCAAGGAAAACGGACATTAAATTTTCTCAATCCAGGAAAAAAATGATTTTTATGTTTTGTTTGTGATGCTCACTATGGAACTAATTATTACCACCTCAAGCCAAGTCCCTCCTGGATTAAGGGTATATAAATAATGCATGAGAATCTACTTATACTCCCAGTGAACCTAAGAGGTAATAAGGCTTCCCCAAAGGTTTTTATTACACCAAGTAATTATTCAAATACATTGTTCTTCAGAAGGAATATTGCTGGGATTCTATTTCCAAAGGTTCATAGATTAGATACCTATTCAAGGGCATGTGCATGATAGATCTCATGCCAGGGCCAGGTGTTTTACATGGTGGTACTCATTTGTGGTACCTATTGATAATACCTAGTTCAACTTCCACTACAGAGAAAGGATAAATGGGTTCCTCATCCTAGTCAGAGTTCAGCCATACATACCAAATATCTTCAACATAGGTATCCTCTTTCACCCTATATTTCCACCTTAAAAATTTATACTAAGAATAGAAAAAGTATGCAAAGAAGTATATATATTTCACACCATATTGTATATAATACTCAGCAGAATAAAAATAAAAGGATACTTCTTCAATCGGATTAAGAGGATCACTAGAAAACCCACAACTAACATTATACTTAATGATGAAGGACTAAAAGTTTCCCTTCTATTATCAGGAGAAATACAAGGATGTCCACTTTAGGCCAATTCCGTTCAATGTTATGCTGGAAAGTCTAGCAATTAGGCAAGGAGAAAAATGTTAAAGCCATCATTATTGAAAAACTGTAATATCTTTGTTCACAGATAATATAATTTTGTATGTTGAAATTATTTTTTTTAATTTTTTAATGTTTATTTATTTTTGAGAAACAGTGAGAGAGTATGAGCAAGGGAGGAACAGAGAGATAAGGAAACACAAAATCCAGTGCAGGCTCCAGGCTCTGAGCTGTCTGCACAGACCCCAACTCGGGGCTCAAACTCATGAACCAGAAGATTATGACCTGAGCCGAAGTCAGATGCTTAACCGACTAAGTCACCCAGGCACCCATGTATGTTGAAATTCTTAATGAATCTACAAAAAAACTATTAGAAGTGTTAAATGATTTCAGCAAGGTTTTAGTATATAACAATATACAACAATCAGCTGTATTTCTCTCTGCAACAATGAACAATCTAAAAAGAAAATTAAGAAAATAATTTACAATAATATAAAAAGGAATAAAATACTCTTCTCTCAGACCTTGGGGGTAACCTCTTGATCTGTTTTTTTTTTTTTTATCCAAAATTTTAATTGCAACTTTCCAGCGTTTTTCTATGTCTTTCCCAAAGGCTTCTTTTGAATCTTTCCAGGGAATCTCAAAGTGTTTATGGAGGTTTACGTGCTTGTGTGGAGATGTTTCTAAATTATTCACCCTTACTCCTCCATCTTTCACTCCTTTCATCCCTCCCACACATACACATCCAGGAAAGACTCTTTAGACCTGCAACGGTTTTAATGGTTGAAATAAAATTAGCTTATGTGTCCTGCCTTTTCATAGAGGAGATTGTACTATTAAAAGTTTTTACAGAAATGAATCATTGATGTTGGAAATTTAAGAACTATGTTAAGCTAGGGGATGGCAGGGTCAGAGGAGCAATATAATCATTTAAAAATGCTCATGGATAGAGGCGCCTGGGTCGCTCAGTCAGTTGGGCATCCGGCTTTGGCTCAGGTCATGATCTCGCAGTCCATGACTTGGAGCCCCACGTCGGGCTCTGTGTTGAAAGCTCAGAAACTGGAACCTGCTTCAGATTCTGTGTCTCCCTCTCTCTCTGCCTCTCCCCTGCTCACACTGTCTCTCTCTCTCAAAAATAAATAAAGATTAAAAAAAATTAATGCCCATGGACAGCTATTTTATCTTGATACCAAGTTTACCCTGTTCATGTATATCCATAGACTACAATACCCAGAAGGCAAGAAACCTATTGTAATGCAGTGAGAATAACTTCAATATGGAAATCAGGTGACATGGACTGTACCATCAACTTTCCCTAACCAAACCTTGATATTAAAAAAAAAATCCTGTAGAATCAGAAAACCTGAATTCATATTCAAGCAATCCCACCAACCAGGTGTATTTCTCTTAGGAAAATTCTTTCCTTCTGGGCCTCATTTTCCCCTTCTGTAATATAAAAAGTTGAACTCAATCTGTTATATCTCTAAGACAGTATAATTATGTTAGCTGGTTATCTTGTGGTCTTATTGAGAAGTTATAACAATAGTCACAGATGGGGCTCAGTAGGGCATTGTGTGAATGACAACTAAGTGTCTGGGCCAAGGAGAAAGATGAACACATTAATGATCACTGTCTCTAGTCTCCAATTTGGAAGAAAAATGATCCAGGTCCTGTCACCTCATCTCTTGGTAAAAGTCTCCAGAACCAGAGATCCATAGATATCTGGTCAATACATATCTAAAATCATAAAGTGTTTTTGGATACTTGATGAATCCTGGTGTCAAATAGGTCTGGGATCAAATCCCGATTCTGCCACTTTCTGACTATATGACTTTGGGAAGATTATTTTGTGTCTTTGAGCTTCATCTGTTAAATGATGATCAAAATCACATAGTCCTTGTATATGGGGGAGGAGGGAAAGTTTAATCAATAATGATGGTATATTCCCTGGCATAAAATAGGTAAATAAAGTGTTTATCTTCACCTCTTTTATGGAGAGGATAGAGTGGCTAGTATAGCTTGGAAAACACTGGAAGCTCCTTGGTTCACTCTGAGGTGGCCTGTTGGCAGCAGAAAACAGGTGATCACACAAGAAAGGAGCACCTAATTTAGCCTCATACACACATGCAGAGTAGCAGTAAAGTCTTTTTTAAAGATTAAAACTAGAATTGTAAATTAAAAAAACCTGATATTTCAATTAATAGGCTTTCCTATGGGGCACAAGTCTAGGTTTTTCCATGCTTCTCCCCCCCCCTCACCAGGGACCAGTTAGCAGCAAATGAAATATCCTGACTGAGACGTTGGATGTGGCCTCTGCAAGAAACCCAGAAGGGTTAGTGACTCCTTGAATATTATTTATTTGACCACACTTTACCTTAAGGCCTGGAGCTCTGGTTCCCAATGCCCAGAGATTGGGTTACCAGAAGGGATCCTCAAGCCACCACCGGCTGAAGCTTGTTATTATTTTGGGTAACAACTTTGAGTGTTGAGCAGGAGTTCCTTAATATCCTTAATATCCAGGAAATAAACAAGGATATGTTTCAGAAGCCAGTAATACAGAATTATGAAACTACAAGCCAAGTAATCTTCAATACCACAGGACTCCTGGGAACTACACAAAAGCTCAAGCAGGCCACCAAGCCATCAGGTCAAACATAGATCAAAACCCCTCTATGGCACCATCGGATCCTGAATGTAATGAAGCCAAGTTGTTCTACCTCTTTTTTCCATTCACTGTAGACTAAGCCATCATGGAATGATGAAAGTAGGAAATGGGGCTTGCTTATCTTTTTATCTAACTACAAAGCATAGTGGTTCAATCACTGGGAGCCCCTTGAATGCAAGAATAACATTTGTCTTGTTGTATGTCTTTCATAAAGTGAAATTTGTATCAACATGGTTAATGAAGGACAGAATTGGAAAGTTCAGTCCATTCAAAGGGTATAAACTACTCTCAATATTCAAGTACACACAGATTTCATACATCGACAAAGCAGAACTCCTTTTACCATGGGTGGTGCAAGGCTTGGGGCTCTGAAAGAGGTTGGGGATTTCTTGTCAAAAGACAAGAGCTTTATGCCTTTAACTGCTTCTTTCTTTTCACTGTTCAAAGACAGAAACTCTAGGCCTTCTAATCTAGAAACGAATAGCAAATGGAAAAAGGGTACTAATGTTTCTTAAGCAATTATTATGTGATAAATATGATAATACACACCATCAAATATTTTAATTTGAAAATTAGTGAAAAAAGCAAAAATTAAAAATCTCCCATAAACCCTTAAATTAAAAATTAAATAATTAGTATAATGAGAACTTCTCCATATCCTATTCCACTACAAAAAAGTAACTACTATTAACAATTTGGCATATAACAAATATCACTTGCTAAATGAGGCTTTTTCCATTACCTTATTTAAATTTTCACCATTTCCCCAAGCATTCCTATTTATTTATTTATTTATTTATTGTCTGTCCTCCCAACACCTCCAGAAAATGAAAGCTATATGAGGTCAGGAGTCTAAGTCTTTTTTTTTTTCTCTCTGCTGAAACCTCAGTACGTAGATTGTTGATTGGTATTTACCAAGAACTCAAGAAATGAACAAATTAACTCTTCTTCATATTTTTTGTAATTTTATACAATCATATCTATATATATCAAATTATGTATGTGTATATACATTATACCTTTTAAGAAATATTAACTCTTGGGTAAATTCCTAACAGTGTTATTGCTGGGTCACAGGATAGTTGTATTTTTACTTTTTGAGGAACCTCCACACTGTTTTCCAGAGCGGCTTCACCAGTCTTCATTCCCACCAACAGGGCAAGAGGGTTCCCGTTTCTCCAAATCCTTTCCAGCATCGATATTCTCCTGATTTGTTCCTTTTAGCCACTCTGACCAGTGTGAGGTGGCATCTCAGTGTACCTTTGATTTGTATTTCCCTCATGAAGAGTGATGTTGAGCATCATTTCATGTGTCTGTTGGCCATCTGAATGTCTTCTTTGGAAAAGTGTCTATTCATGTCTTCTGCCCATTTCTTTAGTGGATTATTTGTTTTTTGGGTGTGAAGTTTGGTGAGTTCTTTATAGATTTTGGATACTAGCCCGTTGTTCAATTTGTCATTTGCAAATATCTTTTCCCATTCTGTCGGTTGTTTTTTAGTTTTGTTGAGTGTTTTCTTTGCAGTTCAGAAGATTTTATCTCTATGAGGTCCCAATAGTTCATTTTTTCTTTTAACTCCCTCGCCTTTAGAGATGTGTCAAATAAGAAATTGCTGTGGCTGATGTCAAAGAGGTCAAGGAGGACTGCTTTCTCCTCTAGGGTTTTGATGGTTTCCTGTCTCACATTCAGGTTTCATCCATTTTGAGTTTACTTTTGTGTACTGTGTAAGAAAGTGGTCTAGTTTCATTCTGCATGTTGCTGTCCAGTTCTCCCAGCACAATTTGTTAAAGAGGCTGTCTTTTTTCCATTGGATATTCTTTTCTGCTTTGTCAAAGATTGGTTGGCGATACTTCTGTGGGTCCGATTCTGGGGTCTCTATTCTATTCCATTGGTCCATGTGTCTGTTTTTCTGCCAATACCATACTGTCTTGATGATTACAGCTTTGTAGTAGATACAGGTGTGCCAATTCATAGGGGCACATTTACCCCAATGTTTATAGCAGTGCTTTTAACAATAGCCAACTTATGGAAACAGCCTAAATTCCCATCAACTGATGAATGGGTAAAGAAGATGTGCTTTATATCTACAATGGAATACTACTTGGCAGTGAGAAAGAATGAAACCCTGCCATTTGTAGCAACGTGGATGGAACTGGAAGGTATTATGCTAAGTGAAATGAATCAGAGAAATACAGATACCATATATTTTCACTCATATGTGGATCTTGAGAAACTTAACAAGACCATGGGGGAGGGGGAGGGGAAAAAAGAGTTATAAACAGAGAGGGAAGGAAGCAAACCATAAGAGATTCTTAAATACAGAGAACAAACTGAGGGTTGATGGGAGTGGGGGAGAGGGGAAAGTGGGTGATGGGCATTGAGGAGGGCAGTTGTTGGGATTAGCACTGGGTATTGTATGGAAGCCAATTTGGCAATAAATTATATTTAAAAAATAAACATAACAAAAAGAAAAATAAAGAAAAATTAACTCATTTATATTCTTCTGAAATTTGTTCATTCACTTATTTCTATGTCAATACATTTTATCCTTTTAAACAATTATGTAGCATTCTCCATTATGAATAATTTATTCAACAGTTCCTCTTTTAATAGATATTTAATCATATGTATGCTTTTATTATTATAAACTTCTGTGATGAACCTCCTTGTGCAATTATCTGCAATTATGTGCACTTTTAATTTCTGCAGAGTCAAGTTCCAAAAGTAAGATTGGTGGGGCAAATCTAAGGGTGTGTACATTTTCTAATGTATTTTCTTTTATGAAATCTTCTCATCTACCCTGAGAGATATATGTAAATATCCTCCTTTTAAGGGTGAAAAAACTGGGTCTTTGATGATGAAGTGAGTTAAGAATATAAATTACTCAGTAGCATAGGTAAAGTCTAAATGTAGGCCTATCTGAATCCCAGAATTCCCTATTCTTTTCAATATCCTATACTACTTTATGAGTGAAGGGCAAATGAAACTACAGCTGTGACATACTTGCTGGGGAAGGTTAAAGGCGTTAAACTCCATAAAGTTTGTTTAGACTCAAAACCTAAATATAAGTCCTTCTTACCTGTAATATTACTGAACATTTGATGTATGAATAGTTCCACTTCCCAGCTGTGTGAGCATATGCAAATTACCTTACATCTCTGAGCCCCAGATTTTTCACCTATAATACAAGGATGAATGATGTTTGCCCTGTCTTACAAGGTGGTGGTAAGATTCAAATGAATTCCTATATGGAAAAGTCCTTTATAAGCTGTAATATGCTTTATACTATTGAAACCTATTCAGAATTGGAACTGTTTCAACCAGTTTAAACAATACTGCTTTTGTTAGTGCCTAAAATCTTCACAAGAAGTCCATGAAATAAACTGAAATTAATGTCCCCATTTACAAATTAAAAAAACCTGACTTTCAAAAAAGTAACATGACTTAGAATCATATGATTCCAAAGATATTAATTCCCTAAGAATGATCTATTCCTGCAGTTTTTAAACTGGACTCCTGATGCCTAAAGCTCTTTCTTCAAAATTTGATTGAAATTTCAAAATTACATTTCAAATACTTTATGAAAAAATATGTAAACTCAAATGTGCTCTAAGAAATGTTTTAATATATTTTAGATGCTAACACATAAACTTGGGCTTCTGTGTAACCTCATTTTCGTGCAGATCTCATAATAAACCAACAGTATCTACATGTTTGAAACTCCATGAAACTATAGCATTGATTTGGAAGGTTGGAGCTCAACACTCAGCTCTATTGGAATGCAGGCTTGTGCATGTCTGCACATATCAGATTCTAACAAACAAGCTATCTTCTACTTATCAGTACATAGAAGGATTTTCATAAAATTGTGCAACCAAAGTCGGATGTTAACTCTAAATCTATTTAAAACTGTCTGCGCCAGTTAAAATAGCTTGTTTTCTTTGACTTTATAAGAAGTAAATTATATTCATTTAAATATGATCCTTTTGGCTTGCTCAGAAGATGGCGGCATAGGAGGATGCTGGGCTCACCGCACGTCCTGCTGATCACTTAGATTCCACCTACACCTGCCTAAATAACCCAGAAAACCGCCAGAAAACTAGCAGAACGGAGTCTCCGGAGCCTAGCGCAGATGAGAGGCCCACGGACGAGGGTAGGAAGGGTGGAGAGGCGGTGCGCACTGCACGGACTGGCGGGAGGCAGCCGGGGTGGAGGGGCAGCCTGCCAGCCAAGCAGAGCCCCTGAGTCTGGCTTGCAAAAGTGGAGGGGCTGGATGGAGTGTGTTCTGACAGCAAGCAGGACATAGCATCTGGGAGGTCATAAGTTAACAGCTCTGCTCAGAAAGCAGGAAGGCTGGAGGACAAAGGGAGGGAGAGTTGTTGAGCCCTGGACAAGAGTGCTCAGCTTGGTGAGGAACAAAGGCGCTCGCCAGCGCCATCTCCCTCCCCCATTCCCCAGCCAAAATCCAAAAGGGAACCAGTTCCTGTCAGGGAACTTGCTCGCTCCGCAAAAACACCCAACTCTGTGCTTCTGCGGAGCCACCCCTCTGGCAGCAGGTCTGACTCCCTCCCGCTGCCACAGGGCCCCCCCTGAATTGGATCACCTAAGGAGAAGCAAGCTAAGCCTGCCCCTCCTGCCCCTGTGCACCTTGCCTATGCACCCCAGCTAATACGCCTGATCCCCAGCACCACAAGCCTGGAAGTGTGCAAGTAGCCCAGATGGGCCATGCCACCCCACAGTGAATCCCACCCCTAGGAGAGGGGAAAAGAAGGCACACACCGGTCTGACTGTGGCCCCGCCCACCAACTCCAGTTATACACCACAGCACAGGGGAAGTGCCCTGCAGGTCCCCACCACTCCAGGGACTATCCAAAATGACAAAACGGAAGAATTCCCTTCAAAAGAATTTCCAGGAAATAACAACAGCTAATGAACTGATCAAAAAGGATTTAAATAATATAACAGAAAGTGAATTTAGAATAATAGTCATAAAATTAATCGCTGGGCTTGAAAACAGTACAGAGGACAGCAGAGAATCTCTTGCTACAGAGATCAAGGGACTAAGGAACAGTCAGGAGGAGCTGAAAAACGCTTTAAACGAGATGCAAAACAAAATGGAAATGACCACGGCTAGGATTGAAGAAGCAGAGGAGAGAATAGTTGAACTAGAAGATAAAATTATGAAAAAAGAGGAAGCTGGGATAAAGAGAGATAAAAAAATCCAGGAGTATGAGGGGAAAATTAGAGAACTAAGTGATACACTAAAAAGAAATAATATATGCATAATTGGTATCCCAGAGGAGGAAGAGAGAGGGAAAGGTGCTGAAGGAGTACTTGAAGAAATAATAGCTGAGAACTTCCCTGAACTGGGGAAGGAAAAAGGCATTGAAATCCAAGAGGCGCAGAGAACTCCCTTCAGACGTAACTTGAATCGATCTTCTCCACGACATACCATAGTGAAACTGGCAAAATACAAGAATAAAGAGAAAATTCTGAAAGCACGAGAGATAAATGTGCCCTAACATATAAGGGAGACCTATAAGACTCATGACCGATCTCTCTACTGAAACTTGGCAGCCCAGAAAAGATTGGCAGGAGATCTTCAATGTGTTGAACAGAAAAAAATATGCAGCCGAGAATCCTTGATCCAGCAAGTCTGTCATTTAGAATAGAAGGAGAGATAAAGGTCTTCCCAAACAAATAAAAACTGAAGGAATTCGTCACCACTAAATGAGCCCTACAAGAGATCCTAAGGGGGATCTTGTAAGACAAAGTACCAGAGACATCACTACAAGCATAAAACATACAGACATCACAATGAGTCTAAACCCGTATCTTTCTATAATAACACTGAATGTAAATGGATTAAATGAGCCAACCAAAAGACGTAGGGTATCAGAATAGATAAAAAAACAAGACCCATCTATTTGCTGTCTACAAGAGACTCATTTTAGACCTGAGGACACCTTTAGATTGAGAGTGAGGGGATGGAGAACTATTTATCATGCTACTGGAAGCCAAAAGAAAGCTGGAGTAGCCATACTTCTATCAGACAAACTAGACTTTAAATTAAAGGCTGTAACAAGAGATGAAGAAGGGCATTATATAATAATTACAGGGTCTATCCATCAGGAAGAGCTAACAATTATAAATGTCTATGCACCGAATACAGGAGCCCCCAAATATATAAAACAATTACTCACAAACATAAGCAACCTTATTGATAACAATGTGGTAATTGCAGGGGATTTAACACTCCACTTAGAGAAATGGATAGATCATCTAGACACATGGTCAATAAAGAAACAAGGGCCCTGAATGATACATTGGATCAGATGGACTTGACAGATCTATTTAGAACTCTGCATCCCAAAGCAACAGAATATACTTTCTTCTCGAGTGCACATGGAACATTCTCCAAGATAGATCATATACTGGGTCACAAAACAGCCCTTCATAAGTATATAAGAATTGAAATTATACCATGCATACTTTCAGACCACAGTGCTATGAAGCTTGAAATCAACCACAGAAAAGAGTCTGGAAAACCTCCAAAAGCATGGAGGTTAAAGAACACCTTACTAAAGAATGAATGGGTCAACCAGGCAATTAGGGAAGTAATTAAAAAATATATGGAAACAAACAAAAATGAAAATACATCAATCCAAACGCTTTGGGATGCAGCGAAGGCAGTCCTGAGAGGAAAATACATTGCAATCCAGGCCTATCTCAAGAAACAAGAAAAATCCCAAATACAAAATCTGACAGCACACCTAAAGGAAATAGAAGCAGAACAGCAAAGGCAGCCTAAACCCAGCAGAAGAAGAGAAATAATAAAGATTAGAGCAGAAATAAACAATATTGAATCTAAAAAAACTGTAGAGCAGATCAACGAAACCAAGAGTTGGTTTTTTGAGAAAATAAACAGAATCGACAAACCTCTAGCCAGGCTTCTCAAAAATAAAAGGGAGATGACCCAAATAGATAAAATCATGAATGAAAATGGAATGATTACAACCAATCCCTCAGAGATACAAACAATTATCAGGGAATACTATGAAAAATTATATGCCAACAAATTGGACAACCTGGAAGAAATGGACAAATTCCTAAACACCCACATGCTTCCAAAACTCAATCAGGAGGAAAGAGAAAGCTTGAACAGACCCATAACCAGTGAAGAAATTGAATCGGTTATCAAAAATCTCCCAACAAATAAGAGTCCAGGACCAGATGGCTTCCCAGGGGAGTTCTACCAGACGTTTAAAGCAGAGATAATACCTATCCTTCTCAAGCTATTCCAAGAAATAGAAAGGGAAGGAAAACTTCCAGACGCATTCTATGAAGTCAATATTACTTTGATTCCTAAACCAGACAGAGACCCAGTAAAAAAAGAGAACTACAGGCCAATATCCCTGATGAATATGGATGCAAAAATTCTCAAGAAGATACTAGCAAATCGAATTCAACAGCATATAAAAAGAATTATTCACCATGATCAAGTGGGATTCATTCCTGGGATGCAGGCTGGTTCAACGTTCTCAAATCAATCAACGTGATACATCACATTAATAAAAGAAAAGAACCATATGATCCTGTCTATCGATGCAGAAAAGGCCTTTGACAAAATCCAGCACCCTTTCTTAATAAAAACCCTTGAGAAAGTCGGGATAGAAGGAACATACTTAAAGATCATAAAGGCCATTTATGAAAAGCCCACAGCTAACATCATCCTCAACGGGGAAAAACTGAGAGCTTTTTCCCTGAGATCAGGAACACGACAGGGATGCCCACTCTCACCGCTATTGTTTAACATAGTGTTGGAAGTTCTAGCATCAGCAATCAGACAACAAAAGGAAATCAAAGGCATCAAAATTGGCAAAGATGAAGTCAAGCTTTCGCTTCTTGCAGATGACATGATATTATACATGGAAAATCCGATAGACTCCACCAAAAGTCTGCTAGAACTGATACATGAATTCAGCAAAGTTGCAGGATACAAAATCAATGTACAGAAATCAGTTGCATTCTTATACACTAACAATGAAGCATCAGAAAGACAGATAAAGAAACATCCCATTCACAATTGCACCAAGAAGCATAAAATACCTAGGGATAAATCTAACCAAAGATGTAAAAGATCTGTATGCTTAAAACTATAGAAAGCTTATGAAGGTAATTGAAGAAGATATAAAGAAATGGAAAGACATTCCCTGCTCATGGATTGGAAGAATTAATATTGTCAAAATGTCAATACTACCCAAAGCTATCTACACATTCAATGCAATCCTAATCAAAATTGCACCAGTATTCTTCTCGAAACTAGAACAAGCCATTCTCAAATTCATATGGAACCACAAAAGGCCCCGAATAGCCAAAGTAATTTTGAAGAAGAAGACCAAAGCAGGAGGCATCACAATCCCAGACTTTAGCCTCTACTACAAAGCTGAAACCATCAAGACAGCATGGTATTGGCACAAAAACAGACACATAGACCAATGGAATAGAATAGAAACCCCAGAACTAGACCCACAAACGTATGGCCAACTCATCTTTGACAAAGCAGGAAAGAACATCCAATGGAAAAAAGGCAGTCTCTTTAACCAATGGTGCTGGGAGAACTGGACAGTAACATGCAGAAGGTTGAAACTAGACCACTTTCTCACACCATTCACAAAAATAAACTCAAAATGGATAAAGGACCTGAATGTGAGACAGGAAACCATCAAAACCTTAGAGGAGAAAGCAGGAAAAGACCTCTCTGACCTCAGCCGTAGCAATCTCCTACTCGACACATCCCCAAAGGCAAGGGAATTAAAAGCAAAAATGAATTACTGGGACCTTATGAAGATAAAAAGCTTCTGCACAGCAAAGGAAACAACTAACAAAACTAAAAGGCAACCAACGGAATGGGAAAAGATATTTGCAAATAACATATCGAACAAAGGGCTATTATCCAAAATCTATAAAGAGCTCACCAAACTCCACACCCGAAAAACAAATAACCCAGTGAAGAAATGGGCAGAAAACATGAATATACACTTCTCTAAAGAAGACATCCAGATTGCCAATAGGCACATTAAAAGATGCTCAACGTCGCTCCTTATCAGGGAAATACAAATCAAAACTACACTCAGATATGACCTCACGCCAGTCAGAGTGGCCAAAATGAACAAATCAGGAGACTATAGAGGCTGGAGAAGATGTGGAGAAACGGGAACCCTCTTGCACTGTTGGTGGGAATGCAAATTGGTGCAGCCACTCTGGAAAGCAGTGTGGAGGTTCCTCAGAAAATTAAAAATAGACCTACCCTATGACCCAGCAATAGCACTGCTAGGAATTTACCCAAGGGATACAGGAGTACTGATGCATAGGGGCACTTGTACCCCAATGTTTATAGCAGCACTCTCAACAATAGCCAAATTATGGAAAGAGCCTAAATGTCCATCAACTGATGAATGGATAAAGAAATTGTGGTTTATATACACAATGGAGTACTACATGGCCATGAGAAAGAACGAAATATGGCCCTTTGTAGCAACGTGGATGGAACTGGAGAGTGTGATGCTAAGTGAAATAAGCCATACAGAGAAAGACAGATACAATATGGTTTCACTCTTATGTTGATCCTGAGAAACTTAAGAGAAACCCATGGAGGAGGGGAAGGAAAAAAAAAAAAAAGAGGTTAGAGTGGGAGAGAGCCAAAGCATAAGAGACTCTTAAAAACTGAGAACAAACTGAGGTTTGATGGGGGGTGGGAGGGAGGGGAAGGTGGGTGATGGGTATTGAGGAGGGCACCTTTTGGGATGAGCACTGGGTGTTGTATGGAAACCAATTTGACAATAAATTTCATATATTGAAAAAAAATGGGCAGAATACATGAATGGGTATTTTTCCAAGGAAGACATACAGATGGCCAACAGATACATGAAAAGATGCTCAACATCACATATCATCAGGAAAATGCTAATCAAAACTATAATAAGATATCACATTCTTTTAAAAATGGTCTGGTTACATTGTTTTCAGGTCCAAATTTTCCAACACCATTTGTAAGACTGACTGTCCTTTCTCCATTGCATGCTATTGGCTCCTTTGCCGTAAATTAATTGTCAATATATGTGTAGGTTTATTTGGGGGCTCCTGGTTCTCTTCCATTTATCTGTGTGTCTGCAATTATGCCAGTGCTATACTGTTTTAATTATCATAGGTTTGTCTTATAGTTTGAACTCAAAGAGGATAGTACTTTTAGCTTTGTTCGTCTTCAAGATTGTTTTGGCTATTTGGGATTTTTTGTTGTTCTATACGAATTTTAGAATTATTTGTTCTAGTTCTCTGAAAAATGGCAATGTAATTTTGATAAGGATTGCATTGACTCTTTAGGTTGCTTTAAATAGCATGGATATTTTAACAGTATTAATTCTTCCAATTCATTGGCATTAAATACATTTCCATTTCCTTGTATCTTCTTCAATTTCACTTATTAGTATCCTACAGTTTTTTGCATACAGCCCTTTAATTTCCTTCATTAAATTTATTCCTAGTTATTTAATTCCTTGTGATACAATTGTAAATGGTATTTCTTTATTAATTTCTTTTTCTGATAGTTTGTTATTAGTGTATAGAGATGCCACAGATTTCTGCATATTGATATTGCCACCTGCAAGATTACTGAATTTGTGTATTAGTTGTAACATTTTTTTTAGTGAAGAGTAGGATTATCTATGTCATGTCATCTGCTAATAGTGACAGTTTTACTTTTCCTTTCTAAATTGGATGCCTTTTATTCCTTTTACTTGCCTTATTGTTGTCTAGGACTTCAAATAGTATATTGAATAAAAGTGGCAAGAATGTGCTCCCTTCTCTTATTCTGATCTTAGAGGAAAAGTCTTCAGTTTTTATCATTGAATATGTTAGCTGTGGATTCGTTATATTTGGTCTTTATTATATTGAGGTACATTTCTTCTATATCCACTTTATAGAAAGTTTTTATCATGAATGGAAGTCAGATTTTGTCAAATGCTTCCTATGCATCTATTGCCATCACTATATGGTTTTTATGTTACATTTTGTGAGTGTGGTGCATCAAGTTAATTGATTTAAAGATGTTGAGACATCTTAATATCACTGGAATAAATTCCAATTGATTATGGTAATATGCTTCTTTTAATGTATTGTTGAATTCAGTTTGCTAACATTTGGTTAAGAATTTTTACATTTATATTACCAAGAATATTGGCCTGTAATTTTCCTTTTTTGTGTTTTGCTTCTCTTGTTTTGGTATCAAAGTAATTCCTTGTAAAGTGATTTTGGAAACCATCCCTCCATTTCTTTTTCTTTCTTTTTTTTTTGTTTTTGTTTTTGTTTTAGAACTTTAGAGGGATAGATAGTAATTCTGCTTTGAATGTTTGGTAGAATTTACCAAAAAAACTTCTGGTTTTGGACTTTGTTGAGAGTTTTTAATTCTGATTTAATCTCCTTACTAGAAATTAATCTATTCATATTTTCTCTTTCTTCGTGATTCAGAGTTACAAGATTGCATTTTCTAGAAATGTATCCATTTCTTCTAAGTTGTTGAATTTGTTGGTGGGTAATGGTTCATAATTTTTTTATGATCCTTTCTACATCTATGGTTTCAGTTGTAATTTCTCTTTCATCTAATTTTGTTTTTTGAGCCCTGTATATTTTCTTGGTGAGTCTGGCTAAAGGTTTGTCAATTTTACTTATGATTTCAAAGAGACAACCCTTGATTTCATTGATCTTTTCCATTGTCTATTTTGTCTCTATTTTATTAAGTCTCTCTGATCTTGATTTTTTTTCCTTCTACTACATTTGGGTTTTGTTATTTTTTGGTTCCCCTAGATGTAAGGTTAGATTTTTTATATGACATTTTTTTCTTATTTTTCTGTTTTGTTTTGTTTTGGGTTGGACTGTATTGCTACAAACTTCCTGCTTAGAACTGCTTTTGCCACCTCCCATAGATTTTGATATGTCATACTTCTGTTTTCATTAGTCCCTAGGTATTTTTAAGTGTTTATTTATTTGACTTTTTTGACATTTCTTCTATTTGAGAGAGAGAGTGTGCATGAGCGGAGGAGGGGCAGAGAGAGAGAGAGAATCCTAAGCAGGTTTCATGCTCAGTGTGGAGCCCAATGTGAGCCTTGACCCCACAACCATGCGACCACAACCTGAGCAGAAATCAAGTGTTAGACATTCAACCAGCTGAGTCATCCATGCACCTCTGTCTCAAGGTATTTTGAAAAATTTGTCATTTTATTTCTTCAAAGACCCATTGGTTGTACAGTAGCATGTTGTTTAATCTCCATATTTTTGTGTGTTTTTTTTCAGTTTCTTCTTGAAATAATTTATTAATTTCATACCACTGTGGTCAGAAAAGATGCTTGATAAGATATCAGTCTTTTAAATGTATTGATACTTGTTTTTTAATAAATTAATTTATTTTTCTAGAAAGAGAGCAAGCAAGGGGCAGAGAGAGAGAGAGAGAGAGAGAGAATTCCAAGAAGGCTTCACACTGTTAACATAGAGCCCAGTGTGGGGCTCCATCTCACAAACCACAAGATCACAACCCAAGCCAAGACCAAGAGTTGGATGCTTAACCAACTGAGCCACCCAGGTGCCCCTAGTGATATTTGTTTTGTGGCTAACCTGTGATCCATCCTAAAGATTGTTCCATGTGCACTTGAAAAAAAATGTGTATCTTGCTGGTTTTGAATGGAATGTTCTGTATATATATCTATTAAGTACATTTGGTGTAATGTGCTGTTTAAGGTTGATGTTTCCTCAATGATTTTCTGTCTGATCTATCTATTGATGTAAATAGGGTGCTGAAGTTCCCTACTATTATTGTATTATTGTCATTTTCTTCCTTTAGTTTTGTTAATATTTGCTTTATATTTGTTGGTACTCTTGTGTTGAGTACATATATATTTATCTTATTGCCAATTGACCCCTTTATCATTATGTAATACCATTCTTTGTATTTTATTCCAGTCTTTGTTTTAAAGTCTATATTGCCTGATATGACTATAGTTTCACCAACTCTTTTTATTTGTATCTATGGACTATTTTCTTCATCTTTTCATTTTCAGTTTATATGTGTCCTTAACTTCTGAAGTGAGTATCTTGTAGGAAGGTTATAGATGGGTCTTATTTTTTAACCTTTTATCCACTTGATGTCTTTTAATTGGAGAGTTTAGTCCATTTACACTTAAAGTAATTATTGATATGTATTCACTTACTGCCATTTTGCTTATTGTTTCATGGCTTTTTTTTTCTTTTTGTATTTCCATTATGTTTTTTCTTTGGTTCAATAGTTTCCTTTAGAATTATGTTTAGATTCCTTTCTCATTTTCTATTGTGTATTACTATAAGTTTTTTTCATTGTGGTTACCATGAGGTTTTCATATAACATTTTATGTATGTAATGGTCAGTTTTAAGTTGATAGGAACTTAAATTTGAACACATTCCAAAACTTTACATTTTTACCCCCTTTCCCCATTTTATATTTTTATATCACATTTTACATGCTTTTATCTTATGCATCCCTTAACTAGTTACTAAAATTTTAGTTAATATTTCTACTTTTGTCTTGTAATATTTATATTTGTTTTATAAGTGATTGATCCACTGTATTTATATATATTTACTTTTCCAGTGAGATTTTAACTTTTGTATTTTTTTAATTAATTGGTGCCATTTATTTTCAACTTCACAACTTGCCTTTCACATTTCTTGTAATGTTGGTTTCATTCTGATGAACTTCTTTAGTGTTTTCTTATCCGCAAAACCCAGTCTCTCCTTCAATTCTGAGGGATAATTTTGTCAGCAAGGAATGCTTAGTTGGACTTTTTTTTTCCTCTCAGCATCTTTACTATGCCATATCAGTCTCTTCTGGATTACAAAATTTGTGCTGAAAAATCTATTCAAAGCCGTATAGGGTTTTCCCTTGTACATAACAAGTTTGTCTTGTTGTTGGTGGTGGTGTTTTGTTTTGTTTTGCTGCCTTTAAGATCGTTTCCTTAAATTTTACCATTTAAATTATAATATGTGTTGTGTGGATCTCTTTAGGTTTGTCATATTTGTAAATCTTGGGGATTTCTGGACCTAGATGCCTACTTCCTTCCCCAAATTAGGTAAATTTACAACCATTATTTATTCTAAAAAGTTTTCTGGCCCATTCTCTCTTCTCCTTCCGGAACCTTTGTATCATGTATGTTATTTAAGTTGATGTTGTCCCATAGGTCCTTTAAGGTATTGTCAGTTAAGGTTTATATTTCTTGTTGCAGTTCTGCCGAGGTGAGTTTTATTGTTTTGTTTTCCAGTTTGTGGATTCATTATTCTGCTTCATCCAATATGCTATTAATGCCTCTAGAGTACCTTTTTTTTTCCTGTTTAGTTATTGTATTCTTCAGCTCTATGACTTTCTTTTGGTACTTTCTTTTATTTCTTATCTCTTTTTAAAGTTCTCACTGTGTTCATCTATTCTCCTGAGTTTGCAGAACATCTTTATGACCACTACGTTGAACTCTTTATCAGGTAGATTGCTTACCTCTGTTTCATTAAGGTCTTTTTCTGAGGTTTTATCTTGCTCTTTCATTTGAAACATTCCTCTGCCTTCTCATTTTGCTTCGCTCTTGGTGTTTGTTTCTATGTATTAGAAAATTCAGCTACATCTCTCAGTCTTGAAAAAGTGACCTTGTATAGATGTCCCATGGGGTTCAGAAGCTTTGTCCCCTCCACTCATCAGAGCCAGGTGCTCAAAGCGCATTTCCTGTTTGAGCTACCTGTTGTGGTGGAGCCACGGCTGTGGTGGAGAGTTGGGCAAAGCTTTTGTCCAGCAAAGCTGTGGCATGTTTTTGGCATGGTGTGGGTGAGGATCTCACTTTGCCCAGCTGTGAGATGTGGTTGTGGCTTGGGGATGCATGGGTCTTGCAGTGGGGCACATCCTCCAGTGCTAACAGGTTAAAGGGAGAGTTACAAAATAGCACCTACCAGTGTCAGTAGTGGCAAGTTAGAATGAGATCACAAAAATGACACCCACCAGTGTCTCTGTCCCCAGAGTGAGTCCTAACAGGTTTTTGCCTCCCCAACAGATACTTTTAACATTAATAAATGGGTCTCCTTCACATATGATCCATCCCCTTTTCAAACTTGTTATTTTGTTCTGTGTCTCAGGGTGGGTTAGTCTATGAATGAGCCCTTTAAAAATGAGAGGTTCCTTGAAAAATTAAAACTAGAACTACAATACGACCCAGCACATGCATCCCAGCGTTTATAGCACCACTATCAATAATAGCCAAATTATGGAAAGAGGACAAATGTCCACTGACTGATGAATGGATAAAGAATATTGCCATGTGCAACAACATGGACGGAACTAGAGTATATTATGCTAAGTGAAAAAGCCAGAGAAAGACAAATATCATATGATTTCATTTGTATGTGGAATTTAAGAAACACAACAGATGAACATAGGGAAGAGAACAAAAAATAAGGTAAAAACAAAGAGGGAGGCAAACCATAGGAGATGCTTAAATACAGAGAACAAACTGAGGGTTGCTGGAGGGAGGTGCATGGGGGATGGGATAAATGAGTGAGGGGCATTAAGGAGGGCACTTGTTGGGATGAGCACTGGGTGTTATGTGTAAGTGATGGATTCCTGGGTTCTACTCCTGACACCAATACTACATTGTATGTTAACTAAATGGAATTTAAATAAATAGATTTTTAAAATAAATAAAAATAAAAATGGGTTTCCCATTCCCTACAGTTATATGGATTTCCTAGATATAATCCCCATTGATTTTCAAAGGCAGATGATTTGGGACCTTATCCTCTTCTGTAGTATTTAGTGATTGGGGTGCCTGATGTGAAGCACAGACTCCTTGCTTCTCAGGGAGAAGCTCCATATTTATGAAATTCCTCCCTATTGTTGATTACTGCTCCTGGGGTGTTTTTTTGTTTGTTTCTTTGTTTTTGGTGAGAATATCTCTCTGCCTCTCCTACCAGTTTTGATGCTATCCTTTATCCTTTGTTGTGGAGGGTTTGTTCATTCATTTTTCAGGCCTTTTTCAGAAGAAATTATTTTTATGTAGTTGTAAATTTGTTGTATTCATGGGAAGAGTTGAGTTCTGGATCTTTCTATCCTGCCAACTTAAACAACTCCTCACTAGATTCCCAAATTTCTAAAACAGTTTTCAGTTTAAAAAATTGTTTATGATTTTACCTGTGATAAAATACACATAACACAAAATTTACCATCTTAACCTTTTTAAGTGTATGTTTCAATGATATTAAGTACATTTACATTGTTGTGAAACCATCACCAACATTCATCTTGCAGAAATGAAACTCTATAGCCATAAATAATAACTTATTATTCCCTCCTTCCCCAGTCCCTGATAACCTCTATTCTCTTTACAGCACCTATGAATTTGATTAATCTAGGTACCTTATATAAGTGGAATGGTATAGTATTTGTCTTTTTTGTAACTGACTTATTTCTTATCATGAAGTCATGAATGTTTATCCATGCTGTAGCATGTGACATTTTTTTTTTCTTTTTAAAAACTAAATAATGTTCTATTGTATGCACATACAACCTTTGGTTTATCCATTTACTCATTCATCCATCAATGGACACTTGTGTTGCTTCCACCTTTTGATATTGTGAATAATACTGTTATGAACAGTGTGTACAAATATCTCTTTGAGACCCTTGTTTTGATTTTGGGGGATATATCCAGAATTGGAATTGGGGAATCATATGGTAATTACATATATATATATATATATATATATATATATATTTAGAGGGAGATATGCCATGGTTTATAATTATTCTCAATGTTATAAGTGACAAAACTAAGTTCAAAGATGAGTAGTGATGTCTCAAGGTCACATAGTGAAGACAGACATATAGCCAAGACTATGAGAAAGTTCTACTGTCTTGATGATCCTAGAATTCAGATTTTGAATGGCCTTTCAAAACCAATGAATCTGAGTACCTATTTATTGTTGGAGACAAAATACTGAAGCCTAGAGAGCAAAAGTAATTTACACAAGGTTGCACAGTGAGTCAGTTGCAGAGTATGATATATGATACAGCTTTACTGACTCCAAGTTTGGTAACTTCCCCTTTAGACCCTCTAGCAGAGAATGATTTGGCACACTGAAAATTGTATCCACTGCCTACTTCTTAAGGAACTGCCAATTTCTTCAATGGCCCAATCTTCTAAGGATGAAGACTGGGTGGTAAGGACTGTAGGGCCATCTGTATTTCTCAGGATCTGAAAATTAGAGCAGTTTGACTGCTAGGGGCATCATATTAAAAGGATTTTTAGCTAGTGTTAACAGTGGTGAATAAACACCTACAGAGTCCAGATTGGCTTCACCATAGCCACTTGCAGACATGCTTGCCTGACACAATTTGCAACAAATGTCCAGGCATCTAAGGGATCTTGACATACCAAGAAAGAGAGGTGATCCAGAAGAACTTTAATGGTTTTCAACTGAGGCAACCTTCTAATCTTCAAAAAGCTCTTGCATGTATTGGCTTATGTGAGCTTCACAACAGTCCTATGAAACTACTTCATTACTCTCATTTTAGAAATAAAGAAACTGAGGCATGTAGAGGACGTATGACTTTCTTGAAATCACGTAGCTGGGGGGATGAACCAAATCAATCTGGCTCCAAGGTTTATGCTATCATCACTGTCTTTTCTAGGGCCTATGGTTGAGATAAAGGTAATGTGTGACATCAGCTAACTTTCACACAGACTGCCTTGGGCCTCAAATGTCCAAGTTTCTTTAACTGTTTTATCTTAGTGGCCTGAAAGCTTGATGCCATAAACCAATCATTAAACCAATGCTTTGTCTATAACAGGAGTTTTTGAAGTGTGGCTTGCTAAGCCCACAGCATTACATAAGAACTTAATAAAAATGTAAAATTTCTACCTCCATCTAAACCTACTGATCAAAATCTCGGGGGTATGGCACAGCAATCTGTGTTTAACAAGAAAGTCATATGGCCTCTAAAAGTGTCATTTTCTTCGTTTCTAAAATACAGGTTATGAAGCAGCTTTATGGGGCTGCTGTGAAGCTCACATAAACCAACACATGCAAGAGCTTTTAGAAAAATAGATTTTACATAAGTAAGTAGAAAAACATTTTCAAAGAGTAGCAAAGTTATTCTGGATCACCTCTACTTCCTGGTATGCACCTTAGTGAAAGTGAGAACTTCACCTGAATTTTGCTGAAAAAGCATTCAATTGTTGGCCTCAGTTTGTCAGTACAGACCTAGCCCAGGTGACCTATTATGCCCCAGTGTCTCTATCTGTAAAATAGGAAGTGGCATAGTTCATCATATCTTTTTGGATTAATAGTGAGGAAGACCGAAGCTTGAGTACAATGGCTACAGTATAGAATAGAGTCAGACAGACCAGGTTTGACTCCTACCTCTTAACTGTGAGCTGCTTGATTTTTTTTTAACCTCAGTTTATTTAACTATAAAGGGAAGGATTCATCCATTGTCTTAAACATTGTGGGTCATTATGCAGGGCAGGCAGGAAATAAGATTCCATTTTTTTTAAATTTTTTTTAACGTTTATTTATTTTTGAGACAGAGAAAGACAGAGCATGAACGAGGGAGGGTCACAGAGAGAAGGAGACACAGAATCTGAAACAGGCTCCAGGCTCTGAGCTGTCAGCACAGAGCCCGATGCGGGGCTCGAACCCACGGACCGTGAGATCATGACCTGAGCCGAAGTCAGATGCTTAACCGACCGAGCTACCCAGGCGCCCCAAGATTCCATTTTGTAAACATTCTCTTTGTCATCATTGCCATTGTTTGAGGCCCAAAGTCCAGAGAATGGATGGCTATACCATGTCCAGGAAATAGGTAAGCTTATTATTGGTTACCTACACCACTGTTCAAAGTACAGATGCCATGGCACTACCTACACAATCAGTACAGATCCACTGCCAGGTCCCTGCTCATGTCTGTGCAATTGTTCAACCCCAGAGCATAATATTATGCTAGTGCTATGTTATGTTTCCTGTCATAAGCATATCCTTGTAAAATAAAGTGTTCTTAAAGCCTAGATTGCAATGATTTATTCTAAATGACCCATCCTGACTGATTCTTACTCAAGAGCAATCAATCCAGACTGGCTCAGAACTTATGACCTGTGTAGCTTATCACAAAAAAATTCACTGAGCCAGTCATATTATTTTTGTTACTCATACTTTCTTCTCCCTTCAATTATGAACCTCTGATACAAGATGGAGCCCAAGCATATGGATTTTTTTTAACACTTCCCTAATGATTCTGACCAGTCAATATGAAGACTTTGTGTTTGAAAACCGCTGCTTCAGAATATATTTAGATTTAAAGAAAGCATACAAGCACTCCTTAACCATCCTGTGCTTTCCTTTCCTACATTTATATGAGTAAAAGTAGCAATATCATTTACTAGAGTACTTGATGCAAGTAATTGAAAAATATAGGTCTTGTCACAAAAAGATTTTCCATAATACTATCACTTTCAAGCAACATTTGTGGTTTCATTAAAATAGTTGAAACTGATCTAATTATCTTCACTTTACAAATGAGAAAACCCAAGATCAAAAAGGCTAAGTGACTTAACTAACGATGGCCAACAGAGACAAAGCCAAGATCAGAAATGTAAGTCCTATAAGCCCACTGTTCTTATTTGCTCTAAATCTCTTTTCTTATCTATAATTACAATTCTTCTTCCCTCGCAGCCTGGTTTCTTTTCAACCTGGCCTCATTTCTTCCCAGTCTAGGACCTATGAGTCTTATTGATTCTATATAGCTTCACTAACATACTTGGCCTGTGGGGCCTCTGTTCCAACAAATGTGTGGGAGAGAATGCTGTACAAACATGCCCTAGCACACCTGGCTCAGCTGAGTAGGGGAAGTAACATAGCCTAAGGGTTCTGACCCTTCCATAGGAGTACACCAGCAGCACATTCTGGGCCAAAATAACCTACAATTTGCAGTCAACACAGTTCTGAAAAGTGGCCGAGACTGTTTTTCCCATCCACATGGTATTTCCAATCCAGGGAGCTTCACCATATAACCTTATAGTGGTGGTGGTAGGAGTCCTAGGTAGAATTGACCAACACTAAAAAATCATGTGACCACTAGCCTGGAGGTCAGCATGTCAAGTTTCCGATATTCCACTTTTTGGGTCTCAGTGTCCCTACCTATAAAAGGAAGAGGTTAGGCTCTGTCATTTCTAAAGTCCTTTTTGGCTTTGACATTTTATCATTCTAGGCAATCAACTCTTTATAGAATGCTTCAGATGTCTGCAAGACTTGGCTAGAGAGTGGAGCAGACCCCAAACTTAGGTCGTTAAGCTTTGGGCAAAAAACCTGGGGAATGTGGGCTCTGTAAGCAAAATTTCAAGATTGGCATTTTTCTCATGTTTAATGCTTTAAAGAATAACAAAGTAAGTGAAAATTGAATTTAGGAATTATACGCTTTTTTAATTAGCAGAAAATTTGGATTCTGCAAATGATCTAATTAACTACCTGAATTATACTGAGTTAGACTCCATTAGAGCCCACCCAAGTCTTTCTCCATCCTTATCCATGAGTCTTCTCTTCTCTGCAGCAGATGGAAAGACATTGGCATATTAAAGGCCAAGATGGAGATGGGATATTACTCTGAGAAAAGATTAATCTTTTGTCCTTGGCACAGCAGTACTAAGAAATATTTATTTAAGCATTTAGTTAATCAATAAACATTACAACACCTACCATATTCCAAAGACTTTTCTAGACACTTGGAATGTAGAGATCAATGAAGCCCATAATAATTCAAAGCAATCATGTGAGCTTTCTATTTTTCTGTCCTGGGTTGAACAACTCATGCCTTGGATGGCCAAAATACTAGTGTTGGCAAAGATTCTGACCTTCAAGAGGGGGAAATAAAAGTGGTGAAAATAAAGTTTTTAGTTACTCTTTGTAT
Organism: Panthera uncia; assembly: GCF_023721935.1. Lineage (NCBI taxonomy): Eukaryota > Metazoa > Chordata > Mammalia > Carnivora > Felidae > Panthera > Panthera uncia. The sequence continues at coordinate 51,398,942 of NC_064817.1, forward strand.
GCCATCAATTGGCTGGCAAAGCTTAGATCCCAAAGGGACTAGCAGAACATAGCCATACATCAGCAATATACAAATTCCATATGAAGGACCTGTACCATCTCCTTGATCTTAAATGACTTGGTCTGAAAAATCCCAAGACTATATATCCTTAGCTCTTGATTTGTCCATTCTACTCTCTTGATGTTGAGTTTCCCTACTACTTAACTCCCAATCCTTTTCCCTAATAGAAGAAAACTTTTTCTAAAGGATAAAAATATGAAATTTTCCAAGGTTTAAACTGAAGAATGCTCAGGATAAATAACTAAAGTAAAAGAGCCAACTTGCCAGAAGACAGTGTTAGAGATGCTGGAACCATTGCCCTTTCCCAACTAAAGATTCTCCCTCCACAAAATTATTTTCTGGTCGCTACTGGGAACAAGTCATGCTTTAAAAAAAAAAATTAGTGAGGTTTAGGGCTGAGTGCATTGGAGGAATGTGGACATTTAAGCTTTTTCCAACTTACTCTTCCAAACGTAGATCATGTGTTTTCTGATTTGGGATCAGGGGTCCAAGACTTCTCCACATGCTATCACTCTAGGACTGGATGATATTGAGGCTTAAGGTCAGACTCATGATCAATCAGAACCCATCTCACATCATTTAATAGAGGTCAATAATACAGATACCCTTGTAATGAATTTTGGCTAATGTAATTTATCTGTAAGTCATTCCCATCTTACACAAGAACAGAGAATTTGGGGGATTTAAAATAAGTGAAGTCTTCCTAACTGGCCTTAGTGGGATGATCTTTCATTCCCTTAACCGACCATTGCAGAGAGGATATCAGAAAGATTGGTTTTCCTTGAAGCTTATAAATGAGAGTCTAGACTGAGTGGAAAGATGGCCAAAATATAAAGAAAGCTTTAATGCTATAATTAAAAGACCAACTGTGCTCTGTTCTTGTGTATTATATACAATAGTAATTCCTGTGGATCCATGAAATGTGTCATGTGGGGTTGACACTGCTCTGCATGACCATTTCAAGACACTGGGAACTTTCTAAATTCTGTGCCTGGCTTTAGGCAAAAGCCAGCACACAGATCCTCCCTTCCTGCTCCTGGAGCTTTAGAGGCATGCTTATGGCAAAAGGAAAAGTATATTGCTAAGTCAGCATTCCCCAGCCCATTCAGAAGTCTCCTCCTAAGAAGCAGAAACTGATTTGCATGGCTCATATTGCACCAAAGAAAACATCCCCCAATGTGCTATTCTTTTTTGAACTGACCTGTTAGGGACAGGCCATGGTTGGCAGAGGACAACAAGCAGAGGGTAAAAAGAAAATGCGACTTCTTCCTGCTTTGGGGTCTAATAGATGTGCAGAGGATTTCTGTTATCTTTAATTTGCCTAAGTGTTATTATTGTGTGGAGGAACCTGAATTACCAACCTATTAAACCTTGGTAAGATGACATAGAGCTGGGTAGAATGAAGTTGCTGAACGTGAAGCTGGGGAAGAAATGGCTGAAAGAGAGGATGATGTTTTCACTGTGACTCACCAAAGGTTCCAAATCCCTATCTATAGACACCTCCAAGAATGGGGGATCTGTTGTAGCTACTCTAAGATTCGGCATATTTTAGGACTATTTCATACCCTGGATCTTTTGGTCTGAAGAGATACATTCTACATCCCGCATTGCTCTCTTGACCCAAATCCCTCTCCTATTCACAAAATAGAACTAAAAGGAAATAACTTTTTCCCTGGCTTTATTCTAGTCTAGATAGCGTAGTCCAAACCCTCCTTACTCCCAAGTCTAGACAAGGTTTCTTATTTCTCTCTCTACCAAACTCCACTTCCCTATACACACACATTACCTGGTTCACTTGACAGGCTAAGGGCCAAAATTAAGCCTTAATTTAAAACTGGGGGATTTAATCAGGATCCCAGAGGGTAAAGTATACTGAACTGGAATAAGATCTGACTTTGGGAGTTGCCTCTGTTACTAATATGTTGTGCGATTTTGACAAACTGCTTTACTTCTCTGAGCTTCAATTTATGACTTGTAAACTAGGGATACCTATCTCTGACTAATCCACAGCCCAATTTTTTTTCAAAACTGGATGAGATAATGGAGATGAACAGACTTAGTAAATGATGTAACACTTTGGGAATAGGAGTTATTGGAGGATGAGTTCTAATAAGTAGATTAGGAACCTCACTTCCTGGATCCTCTAAGATTGGACCATCACAATAACTATGTAACTGAATACTAACAAGACCCTTCCCCATTTTCGGTCATCTGGGGAATGAGTCACCAGGGAGGAAGTGTGGTTATGTGTTGTGGGATATTCCTAAGGGTAAACATTTAAAAGCCATTTGTTTGAGCATCAGTTTTGTACCCAAGTCACTGTTATAACCATGAACATAATATCAGTTAATACATAATGCAGCTACCATTTACCAAGTACTTCTGATAGGGTAGGCATGAGCTAAGTGCTGTATTATATGCATTCTATCATTTAATTCTCACACACCTTATGAAAGGGATTATTTTTATCCCCCTTTTATAAATAAGGTAATCAAGAGACAGAGAGGTAACAGAACATAGAATCGCTACAACATGAACCTTGGACATTTTAACACAAAGCACATTGTCTTAAGCCTATTTAATACCACCTATCCCTTCTCTGAACCAAACAGAGCCTGCAAGGGTTCTTAAGGGCTCCTCCAGCTCCAATACTCTGAGGATCTATGTTTCTGTTTTTAGAAGTTGGAGAATTAAACATAGCCATAGGAAATAGAGATGAGGTAAAACTGCTTTGTGCTTTCCCTCTGAAATCATCCCGAGTAGCAGCGATAGTGGAAAGGGAAAAGGAACTTTAAAACTTTATTTATCATCAGATATTTACATAGCAACTTTGTTTCAGGAAATTTTCTAAGCACCTTACAGATAGTAAATAGTAATTTAATCCTCATGATAACCATCAAAACTGAGATACAAGAGCCCAGAATCACAGATAGAAAGTGGCAGAGCCAAGGTTCAAATACAAGCAATTTGGCTTTGGGATGTGTGTTCTTAAGCACTATACTACGTTGTCACTCTATTTAATAGTTGCCATATGCCAAGTACTCTGCTAGATGATTTCCATAAATAGTCTTTGACAATATTATGCTTTTCACAAATTTTTATTCATAGAATCTCTAAACCTGAAAGTGTACTCAGAAGGCTTGTGTTCTAGTGGTGACTCTGCTTCAGAGTTGTTGTGTTGACTTGTGCAATTCCTTTTCCCTCTCAGTTTTCTCACTTGCCAAAAGAAGAGACTTGGCTAAGTTGTCTCTGCCTTTCTAGGATTAGTGTGATTGTAGAGCCTATATTTTATCTGGTTTGTAAACCAGAGTTCTCTTCCTCATGGCCTCTCTTAGGATCTCATCTTTTGTTCAAGGGTGCTCTTTGCTCAAAGGGGGCAGTTACAACCAACCCAGCCTTCTGTAAGCAACTATTTTTTCTACTCACCAGGCCCCTTTGGCTTAGTTGCTACCATCTGGAGTGAATTACACTCACTCTCACCTCAGCAACTCTGCTTCCACCATTCCTTGCAGTTATTTCCCCAAATTGTTAAGCATCTTCAAGACCCAGCTCAAAACCCACTTCCTATAGGAAGCCCTTAAAGCTCTTGCTGACCACCATCTACCTAGACTCAGCCAGAATTTGACTCTCAATTACGCCTTTCCTGGTGTGAGCTCTCTGAGGCATATCTCATTTGCTTTAGTTTTTTTTTTATTCCAATTAGTTAATATACAGTGTAATATTAGTTTCAGGTGTACAATATAGTGATTCAACACTTCCATATAACATCCAGTTCCCATCACAACAAGTGCCTTCCTTAATCCCCATCACCTCTTTAACTCATCCTCCCACCCACTCCCCTCTGGTAACCATCAGTTTGTTCTCTATAGTTAAGAGTCTGTTTCTTGGTTCCCCTCTCTCTCTTTGTTTCCCTTTGTTAATTTGTTTTATTTTTTAAATTCCATCTTTTTAACTGAAGTATGGCTGGCATACAATGTTATATTAGTTCCAGGTGTGCAAATTTAATCTGTGGTCTATGTGAGACTTCTGAAACTCTCTTTTATGTGTGGGGCTTTGGCATCTTATTTTTTCTCTTCAAGACTGAGTTTGGACTTCTGTGAGCAATCTAAATATGTTTTCACTTTCTATGATTTCCCTTTTCAGTGCTTCAGATATGGTACATGGAATGAATGGAGCTCTAGAGTCAGAGAGACAGAAGTCAGACTCCTAGTTCTGCCATGTTTCAACTGTGTGACACTAAGCAGGTCACTTAACACACTGAGTTTCAGTCTCCTTCTCTATAAAACAAGGGTATGGTATCTATTTCACAAGGATAATTCAAAGAACTCATGCTTATAATGCACTAATTTAGAGGCTATAACATGACAGAGGCATTATAAATAATTCCCTAGCTCATTCCCATATTCACTTTCCCTATTACATTTTGAGAAAAAAGGGTAAGAAAACGTTATCTGGTTTTCTGAAGCTGAATTTGAGGTTAAAATGGAAAGCACTTTGTAAACTATAAGGTGCTATGCACAAAAGATGAATTACGTGCCATGATTCTCTAACACATTTGTGTGTGTGTGTGTGTGTGTGTGTGTGTGTGTGTCTATGTGTCTGTGTGTTTGTTTACTGTTACCTCTTGGACTATTACTTTTCTAACTATTACCTTTACTGATTTTCACTTCCTCCTGCTAGGCCCCATGAGGGACTGTTTCTCAGCTTTATACTTTTTTTCTTACTCAATGAACTGGTTTTGCTTTCCAAATTTAACTGTCACTTCAGCAGTTATAAATCAGGGCTGAGTCCTGCCCTCACTAGGGTGTTGTTGGAAAGAGCAAAACGTCCTTAATATCAAGTCCTCAGAAAATGGTGAAGTACTTTACGAGTCTTGTCAACACAAGTACAAATGGCAAAGCTACATAGATGTTGTTGCCAAAATAACATGACATGGAAAGAAGGGCCAGGACTTGGAGTCAGAAATCCTAAGATCAAGGCTCTCATTAGCTCTGACACAATAACTCAGATTTATATAACACATTACAGCTGAAAAATGCTTTCACATATGTTCTCTCACTGATCCACTCAATTGACTTCCCTGTTCCAAGCTCTCAATGCTCAAATCCTTTTTGAAACACAGACCCATCCATATTCTAAACTCTTCAAGGGCACCCTACTACTGATTAAATTATTAATAATAAAGTATGACTTGGCTGGTGCACCATGGCATCAGTGAGGCCAGCAGTAGGGTGGCCACCAGGGAATGTTTGGACACGTAGCAAAGGATTTTCTCTAAGATTCAGGAATAAGAATGTAAAGAAGAGGACAGGGCAATCTAATAATCTGCAGGCCATCATGAGAAGAGTTCATGAGGGACAAGGCTTTGCATTGTGAATAAAACTGAAGATTCAGCAAAATTTCAAGAAATTGCTATGGAGGGAAAAGAAGGCTCAAACCTCACAGGAATCCCAATCCACAGATCAATACCCTGGTCATCTGAAACATCTTTATTTAGCTGAAGAGAAAAGACTCAGGAAGCAAACTAGAAAAGTTGAACAGCCTCTGTCAAAAGAACAAGCTGATCAAACTTTGCCAAAAAAAAAATATATATATATATATATATATATATATATATGGCATTGACCAAGCTTTGTATGAAGAACATTGTAATGTTAAGCAGCAGAACAAGGTAGCATAAGAATAAACTCCATTACTATTCCAAAGAAAAAGTAAACATCAAATCAAAAATTTCATGAAGAATATGAACAAGCACAAGCAGAGTGTGCTGCTAAGAAACAAGAACTTGAGAAAACAAGAAAGAAGAAGCTCAAAGGCTCTATAAAAAGAAGAAAATTGAGGTATTCAAAATACGTAGCAAAAAGTCTTAAAAAAGGGCCAACCAAACTTGAATTCACAAATGGAGTATCTTCTTAAAAAATATAAGAAAAAATTAAATCACACATATTCTTAAGAGTTAAAATATCTGCCTTCTATTGAGTTCTTTTGTATACGTAATGTAACTCCTAACAGTTAACTAAATTTGTTAACATAAAATGGATTGCTGAACTACACTAAGTACAAAAAGTACAAATATTTTTATTTTTGTGAAAGAAAATTTTCTATGTATTCTCTACATATTATTTGTTTATTTATTTGCCTTTGAAGGAAGGTGGCCCCAAGAACTGAAAGAAATTTCTATTTGAACAACATGTTTAAGCATGTAGTATTTTTGTGCCATATGAAATTCAGATGCAATAAAATTTGTTGAAAATAGAAAAAATAAAATAAATTAATAAATAAAGTACGATATATCTATAACAATAAAATGTCATGCGGTCATGAAAATGAAAGAAATGATTTTATATGTAATTATATGGAATAATTTTCAAGACACTGTAAGTAAAATAATAATAATGTGCATAGCAGAGTATAGAGTATGCAACCATTTATATTTTAAATAGGAGGTGATATTAAATATATTTTTGAATAAGTATGGAAAGCAAACTGGCAGCCTTGGGTGTCAAATATTTGCCATAAATTTTCTTTTTACTGGTTATATTTATTATATGCATGTTATTTTTTCGAAAGCTTAAAAAGTTTAAAATGTCAAAGAATTCTCACCAACTTTAAGATTAAAGTTCAAACTCTTTGGTCTTTTAAAGACCCAATAATCTGACACTAAAAGATATTTTGTAGCTGGTAACCAACTATTCCCAAGTATACCCTATATTTTGAGCAAGTTAGACTAGAGAGCAACATACAAAAGAATGAAACTGGACCACTTTCCTACACTATACACAAAAATAAACTTCAAATGGATTTAAAACCTAATATGAGACCTGAAACCACAAAAATCCTAGCAGAGAGCACAAGCAGTAACTTCTTTGACATCAACCGTAGCGACTTCTGTCTAGATATGTCTCTGAGATTTTTTTTCAAACATGTCAAGAGGAAAAAAGGCAAAAAATAAACTACTGGAACTACATTAAAATAAAAACTTATGCACAATAAAGGAAATAATCAACAAAACTAAAAACAACATACTGAATAGGGGAAAACATTTGCAAATGGCATATGTAATAAAGGGTTAGTATCCAAAATATATAAAGAATTTATAAAATTCAACACCCAAAAAACAAATAATCCAATTAAAAATGGGCAGCAGACATGAGTAGACATTTCTCCAAAGAAGATGTACAGAAGGCCAAGGACATATGAAAGGATGCTCAACAGCCCTCATCATCAGGGAAAGGCAAATCAAAACTAAAATATCACTTCACACCTATCAGAATGGCTAAAATAAAATAAAAAAAAAAAACACGAGAAACTCCAACTGGTTATCTCTCTTAAAATGTAGATGAACAATCTTGGTCCCATCTGTCTCCCTACCAGTTTCACATATGCTGCTTTTAGTTAACATCTCTCATTTTTTGAAAGATTTTTGGGCCCATGTAAGATATTTTACATAGGCCTTGAATACATTTTATTTTGTTAGAATTAGCTATTGCTTAAAACTGCTGAGACTTTTTTGGTACATCCTGGTTTTATACTCCATATGCCTATTGGGTCCTCCCAGATTTGTGGTATTCACCTAATTTACTGCCAATTATTGTTTCATTTGTTCACAGGAAAAAAGAGACACATTTAAATTAATAGAGCAAATATTAACAAGATTTCACTGTATCGAGCTGGAAGGTTACCTTTTTGAATCCTTTTCAGTGAAAATTTTCAAGTGAAAATTTAAAGGCAAGTTTAGTAAAACTCATTATACTTCACTAAAATTTCATACTGAAGATAAGAAAGTGGTAGGTAAATTTGAATAATTAATCACTGAAAAAGAAAATACTTGTTTCAGCAGAAAAATGAAATAAAAAATATATGGTAAATATTCCAGGTCTAAATGTGCAACATGTAGTAGGTGTTCAATAAATGGTTGGAAAGATGGGTATATGGATGCTTTCATAGTTTGTAACACAAACATCATTAAACAACATTAGTTTTCTGATTATACATGGTTCTCTTTTGGGCCTTGGACAAACAAAAAAAATAAACTACTTTTTTTGTATCTATTGGGATAATCATAATTTTTACCCTTCGTTTTATTAATATGGCATATCATGTTAACTGATTTGTGAATGTTAAACCATTTGCATCACTAGAACAAATCCCACTTGATCATGGTGCATAGTCCTTTTAATGTACTGTTACATTTGCTTTTTTAATATTTTTTGAGGATTTTTGTATTTATGTTCATCAAGGATATTGGCCTGTAAGTTTCTTTTTTTTGTAGTGTTCTTGACTGGGTTTTGTATCAGGTAAATGCTGGCCTCATAAAATGAGAGTGGAAGTGATTCTTCCTCCTCAATTTCTTTAATAATCTGATAAGGATAGGAACTAACTCTTCTTTAAATGTTTGATAGAGGGGCACCTGGGTGGATCAGTCAGTTAAGCATCTGACTTTTGATTTTGGCTAAGGTCATAATCTCAGGGTTCATGAGATTGAGCTCTGTGTGGGGCTCTGTGCTGACAGTGCAGGGCCTACCTGGGATTCTCTCTCTCCCTCTCTGCCCCACCCCTGCACATGCATTCTCGCTCTCTCTCTTTTTCTCTCTCTCTCTGAAAATAAATAAACATTTAAGTGTTCGATATAATTAACCTGTGAAGCCATCTGGTCCTGAAATTTGGGGGGAAATTTTTTAAATTACTGATTCAATTTTATTACTTGTAGCTGATCTATTTAGATTATCTATTTCTTCATGATCCAGCCTTGGTAGGCATCCATTTTTTCTATGTTTTCTTATTTGTTGGTGTATAATTGTTTCAGTAGTCTCTTATGATCCTTTGTGTTTCTGTGGTATCAGTTGTAACTTCTCCTCTTTCATTTCTGATTTATTTTGGCCTTCTCTCATTTTTTTCTTAATGAGTCTCCTTAGAGATTTACCAATGTTGTTAATTTTTTCAAAGAATCAGATTTTAGTTTTATTGATCTTCTCTATTTTTTTAGTCTGTATTTCAATTATGATCTTTATTATTTCCTTCCTTCTACTAATTTTGCTTTTATTTTTTCTGCTTTTTCTAGATCCTTCAGGTGTAAAGTTGGATGTTTTATTCAGGATTTTTCTTGTTTTTTGATGTAAGCCTGTGTTGATTGGTATGAACTTCCTTCTTAGGTCTGTTTTTGTTGTACCCGCAGAACTTGGAAAGTTGTGTTTACATTTTAATTTGTTTTAATATATGTTTTGATTTCCTCTTTGATCTTTTCATTAATTGTTTAGTAATTGTTTTAGTTAATTGTTTAGTAATTGTTTTAGTAACATGATGTTTAGTCTCCACGTGTTTGTGGGTTTTTTTCCAGTTTTCTTTTTGGAATTGACATAGTTTTATACCATTGCAGTTGGAAAAGACACTTGATATGATTTCAATCTTGTTGAATTTATTGAGACTTAATGTTTTATGGCTTAACATATCATTTAAATGTTCCATGTTCACTTGAAAATAAATTCAACATCCATTTATGATTTTAAAAATTTCAACAAATAAGTATAGAAGGAATGTACCTAAACACGATAAAGGTCCTATATGACAAGTCTACAACTAACATCGTACTCAATGGTAAATATCTAAAAGCTTTTTCTCTAAGATCAGGAACAAGACAAGGAAGCCCACTCTTTCCACTTTTATTCAATGTGTTTTTGGAAGTCCTAGTCTCAGCAATTAGGCAAGAAAAGGAATAAAAGACATCCATATTAGATAGGAAGAAGTAAAACTTATTATTTACAGATTACATGATCCTTTATATAGAAAACCCTGAAGACTCCACCAAAAAACTATGAGAACTTATAAATGAATTCAGTAAAGTTGTAGGATACAAATTAACATACAGAAATCAATTGTGTTCCTATACACTAATAACAAACTATCAGAAAGAGAAATTAACAAAACAACCAAGTTTACAACTGCAGCAAAAAGAATAAAATGTCTGGGGATAAATTTAACCAAGTAAGTGAAAGACCTGTACTCTGAAAACTCTTAAGACATTGATGAAAGACATTGAAGACAGCACAAATAAATGGAAAGATATACTGTGTTTATGGATTAGGGGAATTAATATTGTTAAAATGTTGATACTACTCAAAGCAATCTACATTTTCAGTGAAATCACCATCAAAATACTGATGGCATTTTTCACAGCTCTAGAACAAAGAATCCTAAAATTTGTATGAAACCACAAAAGACCATGAATAGCCACAGCAATCTTGAGAGAAAACAAAGCTGGAAGTACGCACCCTGATTTCATGCTATACTATATAGCTATAGTAGTCACGACAGAAAACAGATATGTAGATCAATGGAATAAAAGAGAGAACTCAGTAATAAACCCGTAATTGTATGGTCAATTAATCTATGGCAAAGGAGGCAAGAATATACAATGGGGGAAAGAGATTCTCTTCAATAAATGGTGTTGGAAAAACTGGGCAACTTTATTACACTGCACACAAAAATAAATTCAAAATGGATTAAAGACCTAAATGTGAGACATGAAACCATTAAAATCCTAAAGGAGAACACAGGAGTCTAGTATGGTTTTTGTTTGTTTGCTTTGTTTTTTTTTCTTTAGATTCCACATATAAGTGAGATCATATAGTGTTTGTCTTTCTGTGTTTGTCTTATTTTGCTTAGCATGATGTCTTACAGGTTTATCACTTTTTCAAATGACATAATTATATTGTTTTAAAGGGTAAATTACACACACACATATATGTATGTATATACATATATATATATATATATACTCACACTTTCTTCACCCATTCATTCATCAATGAACACTTAGACTGTTTCTATATTGTGGCTACTGTGAATAATGCTGTGATAAACATAGGAATGCACATAGCTCTTCAATACAATGATATCATCTCCTTTGTATATAAATCTAAAATGGGAATATAGTTGTTCTAGTTTAAGCTTTTTTGAGTAACCTCCATACTGTTTTCCATAATGGCTGTACCAATTTATATTCTCACCAACAGTGTACAAGTGTTCCCTTTTTTCCACATACTCACTAAAACCTATTATTTGAATTTCGATTATAGTCATCCTAACTGGTATGATATGATATCTCATTTTGGTTTTGATTTGCATTTCTCTGATGATTGATGCTGAGCATTTCGTCATATCTGTTGGCCATTTGAATGTCTTTTTTGCAAAACTGTCCATTCATGTCCTTTGTCCATTTTTTTAATTATTTGTTTTCTAAGGATTGATTTGTATAAATTCCTTATATATTTTTGATATTATATACTTTTATCAGTTGTGTGGTTTGCCAATAGTTTCTCCCTTCCACAGATTGCCCTTTAATTTCACTGATTGCTTTCTTTGCTGTGCAGGTGTTTTTCAGTTTGATGTAGTCCCATTCCATTTGTTTATTTTTGCTGTTGTTGCCTGTGTTTTTGGTGTCAAATACAAAGAATCATTGCCAAGACCAGTGACAAGTAGCTTTTTTCCTATATTTTCTTCCAGGTGTTTTATGGTTTATGTTTAGGTCTTTATTTTGAGTTGATTTGTGTGTACAGTGTAAGATTAGAGTCTAATTTTATTCTTCTTTATATGGATTACCAGTTTTCCCAAAATATTTTACTGAAGAGACCATCCTTTCCTCATTGTGTATTTTTGGTGTCTTTGTTGAAAATTAGTTGACTAAATATGCTTAGGTTTGTTTATTCCTGGGTTATTTATCCTGTTCCTTCAGGCTGTTTGTTTTTATGTTGGTACCACATTGTTTTAATTGCTATAGCTTTCTAATGTAAGTTGAAGGCAGAGAGCAGATTGATTGGTTTCTGTTTTGTTCTTTCTCATGATTGCATTGTGCATTCTGGGTCTCTTATGGTTCTGTACAAATTTTAAGATTGTTTTTTCTATTGTGAAAAACGCTATTCGAATTTTTATAAAGATTGCATTGAATCTGTAGATAGCTTTAAGTAGAATGGACATTGTAGCAATAATTATTCTTCCAATCGGTGAACACAGGCTATCTCTTCAACTTTTTGTGTCTTCGTCAATTTTTTTCACCTTCTTGGTTAAATTTATTTATAAGTACTTTATTTGTTTTGATTCTATGTTAAAGAAGATTGCTTTCTTAATTTATTTTTCATATAATTCACTCTTAATGTATAGAAATGCAACTGATTTTTGTGTGTTGATTTTGAATCCTGCAAATTACTGAATTTATTTTTTAGTTTTAACAATTTTTAGTAGTCTTTAGGATTTACTATATAAAAAATCATGTCATCTGCAAAGAAAGACAATTTTACTTCTTCATTTCTGATTTGGATTCCTTTTATAGCTTTTCTTTTTTTCTTAATTGCTCTAGCTAGAACTTCAAGTATAATGTTGAATAGAACTGAAAAAAAGTAGGCATCCTTGTCTTGTTTCTGCTCTTACAGGAAAAGCTTTCAACTAGCTTTTCATTATTGAATATAATGTTAAACTTGTTATATATAGCCTTTATTGTGTTAATGTAAATTCTTTTTGCAACTAATTTTTGAGAGTATTTATAATGAAATGATATTGAATTTTGTGCAATGCTTTTTCTGCATCTATTGAGATAATCATATAATTTTAGTATAACTGATACACAATGTTGCATTAATTTCAGCTATACAATGTAAGAATTCAACTCAACATGTTGTGCTATGCTCACAAGTGTAGCAAGCATCTCTCACCATGCAACATTATTACATTACCACTGACTATATTCCCTATGCTGTACCTTTTATTCCTACAATCTGAGTTAATCATATGATTTTTATATTTTATTCTGTTAATATCACTTTCTTTCAACTTTATCAACTTGCCTGTCTTGAACAATTCCAGGGATAAATTTCATTTGATCAGTGTGTATGATCTTTTCAATGTATTGTTGAATTTGGCTTACTAATATTTTGTTGACGATTTTTTCATCTATGTTTATCAGAGATATTGGCCTATAAGTTTCTTTCTGTGAAAACTGTAACTTTCTTATGATTCAACTTCAGTATGTTGTATGTTTCCAGGAATTTATCCATTTCTTCTATGTTGTGTAATTTTTTGGCATATAATTATTCATAATAACCTTTATAATCTTTTGTATTCCTGTTGTGTCAAGTATGTTTCCTCTTACATTTCTGATTTTATTTAAGTCTTCTTTCCTTTTTTTCTTAATCTAGCTAAAGCTTTCTCAATTTGGTTTATCTTTCAAAAAATCTACTCTAAATTTAGTTTATTTTTTCTATTTTTTCTAGTCTTTATTATTTTTATATCTGCTTTGATTTTTTTTTAATTGTTTCCTTCTTCAAACTTTGGACTTAGCTTGTTCTCCATTTTCTAATTTTTTAAGTTGTGTAAGTTAGGTTGTTTGAGTTTTTTCTTAATAAAATTTTCTTATAATTATTTTATTTTGTATTTTAAATTAAATTTTAGTTAACATCCAGTGCAATATTGGCTTCAAAGTAAAATTCTGTGATTCATCACTTACATACAAAACTAGTGCTCACCACAAGTTATTAGAACTGATTTTGCTGCATCACTTAAGTTTTAGTATGTTGTGCTTCCATTTCTTTGTCTCAAAATATATTTGATTTATTTTTAAAATTTCTTCTTTGAATCATTGTTCTTTCAGAAGTATGTTGTTTAAGTTCCAAGTATTTGTGAACGTTTCAGTTTTACTTGTGTTACTAATTTTTATTTTATGATGTTGTTGGAAAAAGATATTTGATACAATATCAGTCTGTTTAAATTTTTAAGATGTGTTTTGAGATCTAACATATGATCTGTCCTGGAAAATGTTCTGTGTGCACTTGAGAAGAATGCATACACTAGTGCTGTTAGATTGAATGTCTGTATATATCTATTAAGTACAGTGGTTTAATGCTTAGTTCAAGTCCAACCTGTCTGTATTGATTTTCTGGATGATCTATACATTGTTGAAACTGGTGTATTGAAGTCCTCTTCTATTATTTTATTGCTGTTTATATATTTCATCATTTATATTAATATTTGTTTCATATAATTAGATGCTCAAATATTAGGTACACATATTTACAATGGTTATAGCCTGTTGATTAATAATTACCATTATGTAATGACCTTTTTGTCTCTTGTGATAATTTTTGTCTTAAGGCCTTTTATTTTTGTCTATTATAACTATCCCCACTCTCTTTGTTACCATTTCATAGTGTACCTTTTTTCCCATTCTTTCTTATTTTTTTTTCCTTCTTTTCACAGCTGAACGCTTATAGGTGTCCTTAAATCTGAAGTGAGTCTCCTGTAACTAGCATTTAGTTGGATCTTGTTGTTTTTTTAATCCATTCAGCTACTTTATGTATTTTGATTAGAAAGTATAATACATTTATATTTAAAGTAATTATTGATAAATAAGGGCTTACTATTGCCATTTTGTTTAAATTTTTTGGTTGTTTTGTATCTCTTTTGTTCCCTTTTTCTCTCTTGTGTTTCCTTTGTGGTTTGATTTTTTTTTTTTTTTTTTGTAATGCTATGCACGGATTCCAGTGCCTTTATCTTTGTGTATCTAAGTTTTTGCTTTGTGGTTAGCATGAGGCTTACATAAAACATCTTATAACAGTCTATTTTAAGCTGATAACAACTTAATTTTAATTGCATACACAAACTACCTTATTACTTCCTCCCATCCACTTTTTTTGATGTCACAATTTACATTTTTTTGTATTGTATATTCATTAACAAATTATTGTAGCTTAATTATTTTAAAATAGGATTCATGTACAACATGGGGCTTGAATTCACAACCCTGAGATTGAAAGTCACATACTCTACCAAATGAGCCAGCCAGGTACCCAATTTTTTTAATACTTTTGTGTTTTAAACTTTATATGAGAATTAAAAGTGATTTACACACCGCTATTACACTATTAGAGTATTCTGAATCTGATTATATACTTAACTTTATGAGTGAGTTTTATAATTTCATGTTTTCATGTTACTAATTAGCATCCTCTCAATTCAGCTTGAAGAAGTCTCTTTAAAATTAATTTCTAGTAAAGCAGATCTAGTAATGAGTTTTTTCAGGTTTTATTTGTCTGGGAGTTTTTATTTCTCTTTTATTTCTGAAGGTCAGCTTTTCCAGTTAAACTATTATTATTTTTTAATTTTTTCTGGCATTTGAATATATCACTCACTCTCTCTTGACCTGCAAGATTTCCACTGAGAAATCCCTTATGGGAGTTTCCTTGTATGTGACATCTCTTTTGGCGATTTCAAAATTTTCCTTTCCTTTGCTTTTTGAAAATTTGATTAAAATGCTTAGATATCTTTGAGCTTTATGTAACTATATGTCCATGTCTGTCTTCAGATTTGGAATGTTTCAGCCATTACTTCTTTAAATAAGCTTTCTGCTTCTTCTCTCTGTCTTCTCCTTCTTGGAGTACCATTGTGTCTGTATTAATTCTTTTAATGGTGTCCAATAAATCCCATAGGCTTTCTTCATTACTTTCCACTATTTCTTATTTCTTTTTTGTTTCTGACTAGATAATTAAAATGAACTGTGTTAGGGCCCACAGATTCATATTTCTGCTTGATCAAGTCTACTGTTTATGTTCTGTATTGCATTTTTATTTTATTCATTGTATAGTTCAACTCACAAATTTATGTCTTCTTTTCATGATGCTTATTTGCTGAACTTAACACTTGTTCATAGATTGTTTTCGTGATTTAATTGAGTTGTCTAACTGTGTTCTTTTGTAACTCTCTGAGCTTCCTTAAAACACTTATTTCGAATTCTTTGACAATTTGTAAATATCAATTTCTTTGGGGTCATGTTTCATTGATTTTTTATGTTCTTTGAAGCCTTGTGTTACTGTCTTTACATTTGTAGAAGCATTTTTTCATCTTTACTGACTGGCTTCAACATAGTAATAGCTTCATTATTCCACCTGGCTAGGGATTCTGAGGTTTCGTAGACATATTCTATGGATATGCCTGCTCTACACTTCTTTTTTCTTCTTAGGGAGGAATTCTTGACATTGTATGCCTTTTCTTAATCCTGGAAAGCCAAGCTGTGTGCTGTCACCCATTTGGTTTCCTTAGGGTGGTACCCTGAAATGTTCAAGTTTGTGTGCCTTCTACCCATCCCACAGAGTCAGGATGGCTCTGTACAGGTTTGCAACCTATTTGCAGTGACTTTCACTTGATATCTGTGGAGGTGCACACAGGGAGCCAACCCCAAGGAGATGGGTAAGATTCATGGACCACTGGAGGTGCTCATGGGTTAGTTGGGGGGGTCACAGGTGAGGTGTAACAAACAGCCAATGGGTGGCCTTCATGATGAAGTCAATGAAACAGTAAGGAGTGATCTGTATCCCTTTGATAAATTCTGAGCCCTGGTTGCTATTGCCACCATTATCTCTCAACCCCTTTGCCATCTCCATTACCTCACTATTCTGTGTGAGATGAGAAAAAAAAAGTGGATTCTTGGGCAACATCCTACATGGCTGGGTAAGAAAATTACTCACCTTGCTATACTTTTTCTCATAGGGAAAATCATGGGCCAAAGGAGTCTATCTTGGCACTGAGTAATGCCACCTTTAGAGGTGATGTAAATTAAGTAAAACTGTTCTCCCTACCCTCTTCAATACATTCTTGGAATTTTTGCTCCACTGGTGTCCTGCAACTACTTTCACCAATGAGATGCTGTCAACATTAATGTTCCATGGGAAGGTAATGGTTGAAAACTATTTTGCCATGTTGCTAAAAAGTCACTTGGCTTCCCTACCTCAAATATTAATTGTAATGTAATTTAAAGTTTGTGAAAACAGAAGATGGAAGCAGGGTAGGAGGACACTAGGCTCATCTCATCCCATGAACACAGCTAGGTAACTATCAAATCATCCTAAATACTGCAGAAATTGACCTGAAGGCTCACAGAACAAACTCCACAACTAAAAGGAAAGAAGAGGCTACATCAAAGGCTACTTCCTACCTAGGAAGTGCAGAGACATGGTTTAAAAAAAGGAACAGAATTTCTGCAGAGGTAAGGGAGCTATGGTAGCAGAGAAAGCCAAAAGAGAGAGGAGCACACAGGGAATGCACAAGGAAAATATTCCCCAAAGCTATTGGCTTAGAAAACGAAAGGGGTTGAATTTCCTGATTTCCTGCAACCAGTGCTTAAAACCTGGAGTTTTAAAGGTCAGCAGGCTTGTCTTGGATACTGCCAGGATGGCACTGTGCTGCTCTTGGAGAAAAGGCTGGCAAACAACCCAGG
Organism: Panthera uncia; assembly: GCF_023721935.1. Lineage (NCBI taxonomy): Eukaryota > Metazoa > Chordata > Mammalia > Carnivora > Felidae > Panthera > Panthera uncia. Next base: position 51,416,259 of record NC_064817.1, read on the forward strand.
GGCAGACACTATAGAAACAATGATCTCAAAAATGCTTGAGGCATACTAAGGGGAGATCATTTGCTCTTCTTAGAGCACATTCCTGACAGGCAACATTCCAGGAGAAACCTCTCAAGGAACCTAGAAGCTGGCTGCTGCCATTTTCCTCCCCTGCTGCTCAGCATAAACACAGAGACACATGAGAGAAGCAAATCAGCACTGACACTGGCTGCTTAACTAGCTTACCCTACACCCCACCCCTCTGTGATCTGGCAGGACTACCTACCCTTCTAAGTCAAGCTTGCCTCAGTTCCAGCAGGGTGGGCTAGAATACCAGCCGAAACCCCTGCCCCCACGTCTCCTGACCAGGGAGTTCTGCAGGGCCTCAATTCTGGTGGAGTTGTTGTCAAGTCATTTCATAAACAGACCAGAGTACATTTAGTTAAAACTCAACAAATTCACGTCAGGGATCAAAAAGTGCACAGAGCAGGCAAAGAGAGCCTCTGCAGATGTCTGGCCTGAAGGATAAAAACATGACAACAGAACATACACAAGAGAGACACTCCCTGAAGCAACCAGGCCCTGGGCATTAAATGACCTCTTCTTCATAAGTCCATTACATTCAGGAGCAGGAGATATAACTGGCATTTCTAACACAGAGAACGAAACAGGGACTTAGACAAAAGGTCAAGATTGAGGATTTTATCCCAAATGAAAGAACAAGATAAGGGCATAGCCAGAGCTCTAAGCAAAACAGATATAAAGTAACATGCCTGATAAACAATTTAAAGCAACAATCATAAGGATTCTCATTGGGCATAAGAAAAGAATAGAAGAGATCAGAGAGACAATTACCACATAGCTAAAAAAGTTAAAAAAGAATAGATCAGAAATGAAGAGTGCAATAAATGAGAATGGAAACAGGCTTGATGTAATCTATGCTGACTTGGAAGAAGTAGTGATATTGCTAGAGATTTAGAAGACAAAATAATGGAAACTAATGAAGCTGAACAAAAGACAGAAAGACGAATTATGGAACATGAGCATAGACTTAGAGAACACAGTGACTCCATCAAACATAATAACATTTATATTATAGGAGTCTCAGAAGAAGAAGAAAGAAGAAAGAGGGAGAAAATTTATTTGAAGTAATAATAGTAACTGTAAACTTCTTTATTTTGGGGAAGGAAATGGACATCAAGATCCAGGAGATATGGAGAACTCCCATTAAAATCAGCAAAATTAGGCCAATAGCAAGCCATATTGTAAATAAATGTGCATAATATAGTGATAAATAAAAAATCTTAAAAGCAAAAGCAACAAGACAAAAGAAGTCCTTAAATTACAAGAGAATACCAATAAGGCTAACTGGAGATTTTTCTTTTTTTTTTTTTTAATATATAAAATTTATTGTCAAATTGGTTTCCATACAACACCCAGTGCTCATCCCAAAAGGTGCCCTCCTCAATACCCATCACCCACCCTCCCCTCCCTCCCACCCCCCATCAACACTCAGTTTGTTCTCAGTTTTTAACAGTCTCTTATGCTTTGGCTCTCTCCCACTCTAACCTCTTTTTTTTTTTTCCTTCCCCTTCCCCATGGATTTCTGTTAAGTTTCTCAGGATCCACATAAGAGTGAAACCATATGGCATCTGTCTTTCTCAGTATGGCTTATTTCACTTAGCATCACACTCTCCAGTCCATCCAAACTCCACACCCGAAAAACAAATAACCCAGTGAAGAAATGGGCAGAAAACATGAATAGACACTTCTCTAAAGAAGACATCCAGATGGCCAACAGGCACATGAAAAAATGCACAACGTCAGTCCTTATCAGGGAAATACAAATCAAAACCATACTCAGATATCACCTCACGCCAGTCAGAGTGGCCAAAATGAACAAATCAGGAGACTATAGATGCTGGAGAGGATGTGGAGAAACGGGAACCCTCTTACACTGTTGGTGGGAATGCAAATTGGTGCAGCCGCTCTGGAAAGCAGTATGGAGGTTCCTCAGAAAATTAAAAATAGACCTGCCCTATGACCCAGCAATAGCACTGCTAGGAATTTATCCAAGGGATACAGGAGTACTGAGGCATATGGGCACTTGTACCCCAATGTTTATAGCAGCACTCTCAACAATAGCCAAATTATGGAAAGAGCCTAAATGTCCATTAACTGGAGATTTTTCAATAGAAACTTGGCAAGCTGCAAGTGAGTGGCATGATATTTTCAAAGTACTGAATGGGGAAAAAAATTTGCAAGCAAGAATACACTATCCAGCAGGGCTATCATTCAGAATAAAAGGAGAGATAAAGACTTTCACAAACAAAAAGTAAATGAGATCCTGACCACTAAACTTTCCCTACAAGAAACATTGAAGGGGATTCTTTAAGTGCAAAGGAGAGTCCAAAAGTGACAAAAACAAGGAAGTACCAGAGAAAATCTCCAGAAACAATGTCAAAACAAATAATGAAATTGCACTAAATACATAACTATCAGTAATTAATTTGAATACAAATGGACTCAATGCTCCAAGAAAAATACATAGGTTGTCAGGATGGTTGAAAAAACAAGACTCATCTGTACACTGCCTAGAAGATGGGGTGCCAGAGTGGCTGAGCTCTTGGTTTCAGCTCAGGTCATGATCTCACATGGTGCAGACCCTGCATCTCACAGTGCAGACCCTGCTTGGGATTTTCTCTCTCTCCCTTTATCTCTTCCTCTTCCATGTTGTCTCTCACTCATTCTCTCTTTCTCAAAATAAATAAACTTTTAAAAAGTCTTTAATTCTAATAAAGTCCAATTGTTCTATATATGTTGCCTAAAAGAGACTCATTTTAGACCTAAAGTTAACTGAAAAATTAAGAGTGAGGGGGAAGGGAAACATTTATCATGCAAATGAATGTCAAAAGAAAACCAGAGTACCAATATTTATGTAAGACAAACTAGAATTCATTTTTTAAGTTTATTTATTTATTATTTGAGAGAGAAAGAGACAGAAAGAGAGAGAGAGAGAGAATGAGCCAGTGTGGGGCAGAGAGAAAGACAGAGAGAGAGAGAGAGAGAGAGAGAGAGAGAGAAACAGAGAGAGAGAGAATCCCAGGCAGGCTCCATACTGTCAATGCAGAGCACGGCACAGGGTTTAATCTCATGAATCATGACATCATGACCTGAGTCGAAATCAAGAGTTGAATGCTTAACCGACTGAGCCATGCAGCTGCTGCTGGATAAACTAGATGTTAAAATAAAGACTGTGGGGTGCCTGTGTGGCTCAGTCAGTTAAGCATCTGACTTCACTTCAGGTCATGAACTCATAGTTCATGGGTTTGAGCCCTGTATCAGGCTCTGTGCTGACAGTTCAGAGCCTGGATTCTGCTTCAGATTTTGTCTTCCTCTGTCTCTACCCCTCCCCCACTCACACTCTGTCTCTCAAAAATAAATAAATGTTAAAAAATTTTAAGTAAAGACTGTAAAAAGAGACAAAGAAGGTTATTATATGATCAACTGGGACAATCCATACTTTCTTGGTCTTTTGGCTAAAATCAAGTATATAAAGGGGACAATCCACAGAGAAGATATAACAATTGTAAATATGTAGCCAACATGGGATCACCCAAATATATAAAAAATTAATAACTAAAAGGAACTAAATTTATAACAAATTTATAGTAGAATACTTAATACCCCACATACATGGGCAGATCATCTAAACAGACAATAAACAATGACATAACGGCTTTGAATGACACACTAGACCACATGGACTTAACAAATATACTCAGAACATTCCACCCTAAAACAGCAGAACACACATTCCTTTCAAGTGCACAGGGAATATTCTCCAGAACAGATTCTCCACAACATATTAAGTTACAAAACAGGCCTCAATAAATACAGAATGATTGAACATATACCATGCACTTTTTCTAAACACAATGCTATGATACTAGAAGTCAACCACAAGAAAAAATTAGAGAAGGCCACAAATACATGTAGGTTAAACACCTTGCTACCAAATAATGGATGGGTCAATCAGGAAATAAAAAAAGAAATTAAAAATGCATGGAATCAAATGAAAGGAAAACACAACAGTCCAAAACCTTTGGGATGCATCAAAAGCAGTCCAAAGAGAGAAATATAAAGCAAAAACCTAGAAAAGCCTACATCAAAAACCACGACAAATATCAAATAAACAAACTAAAGGAGCTAGAAAAAGAACAAGAAACAAAGTCTCAACCCAGCAGAAGGAAGGAAATAATAAAAATTAGATAGAAATAAATAATATAGAAATTAAAAAAACAAACAAAAATAGAACAGATCAATGAAACCAGGATCTGTTGGTTTGAAAAAATTAATAAAGTTGATAAACATCCAGCCAGACTTATCAAAAAGAAAAGAGAAAGGACCCAAATAAATAAAATTAAAAATGAGAGGAGAAATAACTACCAACAATACAAAAATAAAACAATTATAAGAGAATATTATGAAAAACTATATGCCAATAAAGTGGACAACCTATAAGAAATGGATAAATTACTAGAAACATAATCTATCAAAACTGAAACAGGAAAAAATAGAAAACTTGAACACACTGATAACCAGCAAAGAAATTGAATAAGTAAACAAAAAAGTCTCCCAACAAACAAAAGCCCAGGGCCAGATGGCTTCACAGGAAAATTCTACTGAACATGTATAGAAGAGTTAATACTCATTCTTCTCAAACTAATCCAAAAAAAAAAAAAAAAAAGAAATGGAAGGAAAACTCAAATTCATTCTATGAGGCCTGCATTACCCTGATACTAAAACCAGATAAAGACTACAAAAGAGAACTACAGGCCAATATTCCTCATGAACATGGATACAAACATTCTCAATAAAATACTACCAACCAAATCCAACAATACATTAAAATAATCATTCACCATGATTAAGTGGGATTTATTCCTGGGTTGCAAGTGTAGTTTAATATTCACAAATCAACTAACATAATACACCATGTTAATAAAAGAAATGACAAAAACAATATGATCATTTCAATAGATGCAGAAAAAAAAACATTTGACAAAGTACAACATTGATTCATGATAAAATCCCTCAACAAAGCATGTTTAGAGGGAATATACTTCAACATCAATAAAGGCCATCTATAAAAAAAACCCACAGCTAATATCATCTTCAATGAAGAAAAACGGAGAGCTTTTCCTTTATGATCAGGAACAAGACAGGGATGTCCACTGATACTACTGTTATTTAAAATACTAGAGATACTAGCCACAGCAATCAGATGACAAAAAGAAATAAAAAGACTTCCAAATCAGCAAAGAACAAGTAAAACTTCCACTATTTGCAGATGACATGACACTCTATATAGAAAACTTGAAAGACTCCACCAAAATACTGCTAACACTGATACACAAATTCAGCAAGGTTGCAGGATACAGAATCAATATGCAAAATTCACTGCATTTTTCTCCACCAATGATGAAGCAGCAGAAAGAGAAAATAAGAAACAACCCCATTTACAATTATACCAAAAGTAAAAAGATACTTAGGAATAAACCTATCCAAAAAGGTAAAAGACTTGTACTCTAACAACTATACAACACTGATGAAAGAAATTGAAGATGACACAAAGAAATGTCAAGATATCCTATGCTCATGGATTGGAAAAACAAATATTGTTAAAATTTCTATACTATCCAAAGGAATCTACACTTTCAACACAATCCCTATCAAAATACCAATAGCATTTTTCACAGAGCTAGAATAAACAATCATGATTTTATGGAATGACAAAAGACCCCAAATATCCAAAGCAGACTTGAAAAAGAAAAGCAAAGCTGCAGACTTTACAATTCTGAACTTCAAGTTATATTACAAAGCTATGGTGATCAAAACAATATGGTACCGATACAAAAACAGACCTATAGATCAAAGGAACAGAATAGAAAATTAAGAAATAAACCCATAATTATATGGTCCATTAAACTTAGACAAAGCAGAAAAGAATATCCAATGGGAAAAATGCTGTCTCTTCTAAAATGGTTTTGAAAAAAAAACTGGACAGCAACACACAAAAGAATGAAGTTGGTTTGCTTACATCAAACACAAAAATACAGTCCAAACAGATTTAAGACCTAAATGTGATATCTGAAGCTATCAAAATCCACAGTGGGGGGTTAATTGCTCATCCTGGATCATGTCCCAGAGAAATCCCTCCTGGAACTAGCAGGCACAATTTGCCTCCCCCAGCCTTCAGCATAAACACAGAGCCATTTTGGGAACGAGTTCAATGCCTACACTCACTACTTATCTTATTCACACCAAGCACCACCCCTTCCCACAGTCATGCATGCTTCAGTCCCAGCACCATGGTCCCCTTCCCCCAGAAGATTAGCCCAAACCCCTGCCCACAGCATTTCTTCAGGCCTGGGAGTTTGGCAGTGCCTTAGTTCCAGTGGCAGTGGCAACAGGTCTCATTTCACAAGAAGACCAGAGTACAACTAGTTAAAATGCACCATATTTAACCCAGGGACTAAACACTGCCCAAAATAAGCAAAGATAATCTCTTCAGATGACTGGCATGAAGGATAAAGCAGCCAGGACACAATAACAGAGTACACACAACACACATTGGAGATACTCCTTGAAGTGACACAGCCTGGGGAACAGGGCATTCTACAAGGCAGGGCACTACAGGACCTCTTCTTCAAGAACAGGAGACATAGCAGACTTTCCTAACACACAGTAACAGGCCCAGGGACTTAGACAAAATGAAAAGGCAAAGGTATTTGTCCTAAATTAAAGAAAAAGACAAGGCAATGGCTAGAGATCTAAGTGAAACATATATAACTAACATGTCTGATAGAGAATTTAATGTAATTATCATAAAGATACTCAGTGGACTTGAGAAAAGAGTGGGAGACATGAGTGAGACCCTTAAGATAGAGATAAGGAATAACATACCAGACATAATGAGTTCAATAAGCATTATGAGAAACAAACTGGATGGAATGAACAGCAAGCTGGAAAAAGCAGAGGAACTAATTAATGTCCTAGAAGTCATAGAAATGGAAAGTAAGCAAGCTAAACAAAAGAGAGAAAAATAATTATGCAAAACATAAATAGATTTAAGGAACTCTGTGACTGCATCAAACATAATAAAATCCACATTATAGGAGTCCTAGAAGAAGAAGAGAGAGAAAAGGAGGCAGAAAATTTATTTGAAGAAGTAGTAGCTGAAAACTTCCCTAATCTGGGGAAAGAGGACAGATATCTAGATTCCAGAGGCATAGGGGCACCTCGGTGGCTCAGTTGGTTAAGTATCTGACTTTGGCTCAGGTCATGATCTCACAGTTCATGAGTTTGAGCCCCGCACTGGGCTCTGTGCTGACAGCTCAGAGCCTGGAGCCTACTTTGGATTCTGTGTCTCCCTTTCTTTCTGCCCTTTCCCTACTTGCAGTGTCTCCCTCTGTCTCTCTCTCTCAAAAAGAAATAAACATTTAAAAGAATTAGATCCCAGAGGCATAGAAAACCTCAAACAAAATCAACAAAAGCATATCCACATCAAGAAATATTATAATTAAAATGGCAAAATGTAGTGATAAAGAAAAAAAATCTAAGAACAGAAATACAAAAGACAATGGTTATGTACAATAAAAACCCATAAGCCTAGCAGGAAATTTTTCAGCAGAAACTTTCCAAGCCATAAGGGAATGACATAAAATATTCAGTGACAAATGGGAAAAATTTGCAGGAAAAATACTCCATCCAGCAAGGTTATCATTCAGAATAGAAAAATAGTTTCCCAGACAAACTAATGGAGTTTGTGACCACTATACCAGTCCTGAAAGAAATATTAAAGAGGATTCTTTGAGTGGAAAGGAAGGACCAAAAGTGACAGTATCAACATAGGAGACACAAAAGCATTAAAAATGAATGTCTGTAGAATTAGTCAAGTAATTCTCAAAATAAAAGGATATAAATTATGATAACATATACCTAAAATGTGTGGGGGAGACTGGTAAAAATGGATTTAATCTTAAGTGAACCTCAACTTCATTTAGACTTCTATATGCAGTAAATGCTATATACAAACCAGCAATCCATAAAAGATTGAAAGACAAGAATAGATCAGAGAAAATCTTCATAAACAACCATAAAACAGGTAATAAAATGGTGATATATATATAGATATAGATATAGATATCTCAATAATTACTTTGAATGTAAATAGAATAAATGCTCCAATCAAAAGACATAGGATAACAGAGTGGATAAGTAAACAATAATTTCCATCTATATGCTGCTTACAAAAGACACATTTTAGACCTAAAGACAACTGCAGATTTGAAATTGAGGGGATTGAGAAACATCTATCATGCAAAAGGTTGTCAAAAGAAATATGGAGTAACAGTACTTAGATTGGACAAAATAACTTTACAACCAAGACTATAACAAGAGAAAAAGAAAGACATATATAATAATAAAGGGAAAATCCAACAAGGTAGAACAATTATAAATATTTATACACTCGACATGGGAACACTCAAATACATAAAATAATTACTAACATACATAAAGAAACTAATTGATAATAATACAAACAGAAAAGAATATCCAATGGGAAAAAGACAGTATCTTCAACACATGGTGTTGGGAATACTCAACAGCAATGTGCAAAAGAATTAAACTGGACCATTTTCTTACACTATACACAAAAACAAACTCAAAATGGATTAATTATTAAACCTGAAACCATAAAAACCCTAGAAAAGAACACAAGCAGTAACCTCTTTGATATTGGCCATAGCAACTTCTTTCTATATATGTCTCCTGAGGAAAGGGAAATAAAAGCAAAAATAAACTATTGGGACTACATCAAAATAAAAAGCTTCTGCATAGAGAAGGAAAAAATCAACAAAACTTAAAGACAACCAATGGAATGAGAGATGATATTTGCAAATGACATATTCAATAAAGTGTTAGTATCCAAAATATATAAGAAGGTTATAAAACTCAATACCCAAAAAACAAATAATCCAATTAAAAATGGGAAGAAAACATAAACAGACATCTCTCCAAATAAGATATACAGATGGCCAACAGACACATGAAAAGATGCCTAACATCACTTATCATCAGGGAAATGGAAATCAAAATTACAAAGAGAGTTCACCTCACACCTGTCAGAAAGGCTGAAATCAACAACACAGGAAACAACAGATGTTGGCAAGGATGTGGAGGAAAAGCAACACCCATGCACTGTTGCTGAGAATGTATACTGGTGCAGCCACTCTGGAAAACAGTATGGAGGTTCCTCAAAAAATTCAAAATAGAAATACCCTACAGTCCAGTAATTAAACTACTGGGTGTTTACCCAAGGAATACAAAAACACTAATTCAAAGGGATGCATGCACACCTATGTTTATAGCAGCATTATTGACAATAGCCAAACAATGGAAACACCCCAAGTGTCCATTGGTTCATGAGTGAATAAAGAAGAAGTGGTATATATCATATATACAATGTAATATTATTCAGCCATAAAAGTGAAATATTGCCTTTTGCAACCACATGGATGGAGCCAGAGAGTATAATATTAAGTGAAATATATAAGTCAGAAAATGACAAATACCATGATTTCACTTAATGCAGAATGTTAAGAAACAAAACAGACAAATGAAAAAAGAAAGAGAGAAATCAAGAAACAGACTCTGAATTACAGAGAAAAAACTGATGGTTACCAGTGGGCAGGTGGGTGGAGTGGTAGGTGAAATAGGTGTTGGGGATTAAGGAGTACACCTGTCATGATGAGCATTTGGTGATTAGAATTGTTGAATCACTATATTGTATGCCTGAAACTAACATAACATTGTATGTTAACCAACTGGGATTAAAATAAAACTTTTAAAAAAGAAAAGAGTTTAATTATAAATTACTTTTTAAAAACTAAAAAAAGAAAATACTTTAAAAACTTTAGAAAAAAACTATGAAGCAATGCTTGGCATTCTTTTCATTTCACTCATATGATCAAATGAGGTACCTTTTATGTCACCTCTTTTTTGTCAGTTCTCCTTTTCTCAAGGTTAACTGACACTAGTTCAAAGACAGCTGTTCACCATGAAACAGCCAATAGAACCTCTCCTACATTGCAAAATATTGTATTCCAATTACAACTTGTGCACTTGGCTATATCAAAAAGGTTAAATAATTTCCTGTCCATATCTCTGCTGAGGAGGCAGTACAGGGGTCATGGGAAGATGTAAAGTGTGACTCCAGGTCCTAATGTTTGAAAATGCTTAGCCACATGGTCTGGCTCTCAAGCCCAGAAATCTTCAGTGTTTTTGTTTTTTTGGGTTTTTTTTCCACAAACTTCTTGAATTGTCATGAAATGAGACCTCTGGCAGGCCATTCCACCAGCACTCTGGACATGCACTATATGCCCAGTTTCTGGGGATATAGATATGAATATCTAGATCTTAGGCCCTAGATCTTAGGATTCCAGTCAGGTGGGAGAGATATCAAGTAAACAGTAAATGCTGGGTACACCTATTAAAATAATCTTGGATTAAGGCAATAAGTTAGTCAAAAGAGAAGGCCAAAAATGATATGGCCAAACATGAGAATCTACAGGTAGAAAGTAGAATGGACAAGATTTAAAGACTAACCAGATACAGGTGATGAAATACTAAAAAAAATGTTAGCCTAAGTGACTGAGTGATTTGTGCTACTGGCAAAAACAAGGATGATGGTAAGGAGGACAGAATATTAATATGGCTTGGAGCATGCTGAATTAAAAGCAAATAACCAAAATAGTCAAACTCAGGAGCAGAGAGTAGCATGGTTGTTGAGAGGGGCTGGGGAAGGAGGAAATGGAGAGGTAAAGGTTAATGGTTACAAAGTTCCAGTTATGTAAGATAAATAAGTTCTGGAGATCTACTATACCGATGGCACCAGAGATAATACCATATTGTATACTTAAAAATTACTAAGAGGATAGATTTTTATGTTAAGTGCTCTTATACAGAAAGTAAAAATAGTAATAATAAAGGGGGTGGGAAGAAACTTTGTGAGGTGATGGAAAGGTCTATGGAATTATGGCAGTAATAGTCTTAGAGGTATGTATTTACCTCCAAATTCATTTAGTTGTGTATATTAAATATGTACAGTTTTTTAACTTATCAATCATGCCTCAATAAAGTGGTTTAAAAATAAAATTCACCATTGTATTAAATACTAAATTCACCATAAAATAGTAAAATATGATACTGATATTAACTATCATTTATTGAATATCTACGAAGGGCCAGGAAATATCACCCAACCTTTGAGGCCTCACTCTAGCCCTCCTCTAGCTGCACTCTTCCCCAACAGTGTGGAGATTCTATAAGGCCAAGGGTGCATGTCCACTGAGAGCTTATACCTTCATTTCCAGAACACATTCCAGGAGCCCATGTAGGCACATGAAAGGCCCCTCTCAGTAGAGAGCAAAGGCAATAATGGGAAAACAACAGGAATTTACTGAAGATTGGAGTATAGCTCTTCTTTATGCCAGCACATTTTGGCATGGAACTCTCACAAGTCTGAGAATTCTGCATTGTTTTAAAGATATATTTGTCAAAGTAGGAGACTAACATTTTAGTTAACAGTCAACTTGATTAATAACTTGTATATATTTAGGCATATGATATATGGGCCTCGATTTCTATTCTTGCCCCAGGTTTTACAAATGTTAAAGGCACAGCACCTGTTATATAAGAGCCTGTGAATATATGCGATTTCATTTAAGCCTCATAACCTACTATGTTATGCGACTAAGAGTTAGTAATCTTTTTACATTTTATATGGGAAGAAATTTTGAAGGACAAGTGTTTTCCACACTGTCACATACTGCAAAGAACTCAAAGATAAAGAGGATCAAAATATGATGCTGAACTTGGCAAAAAGATTTTAAATACAACCTTCAAAAATGATGATTCATGGGGCACCTGGGTGGCCCAGGCTGTTAAGCGTCCAACCTTAGCTCAGGTCATGATCTCATGGTTCATGCATTCAAGCCCCACATCAGTATTTTTGCTGTCAGCGCAAAGCCTGCTTCAGATTCTCTGTCTCCTTCTCTCTCTTCCTCTCCCCTGTGCTCTCCCTCTATCTCAAAAATAAGTAAACATTAAAGAAAAAGAATGATGATCCATTAGATTAGTGGAGCTCACACCTAGATTCTATAACAGGAAGAACACAAGTGGTGCGAAATAGACACACCACGTTGGGGATTCTTTTTTTTTTTATGAAATTTATTGTCAAATTGGTTTCCATATGACACCCAGTGCTCATCCCAACAGCTGCCCTCCTCAATGACCATCACCCACTTTCCCCTCCCTCCCACCCCCCCTCAACCCTCCGTTTATTCTCAGTTTTTAAGGGTCTCTTATGGTTTGGCTCCCTCCCTCTCTAACTTCTTTTTTTTCCCTTTCCCTCCCCCATGGTCTTCTGTTAAGTTTCTCCGGATCCAAAGGAGAAAATATGTTGGCCTAGCATGGAGGATATCAAATCATAGATGAAGTCAAAGGACCAAGAGTCAGTGTGAGTGGAAAATTGGAGACACTGGAGGGAATAGAAATAATGCTAGGAGATGCATTTCAGCAATATGGGAGTGTATGCAAAAAACACTAAGTGCCTCATCTTCTCCAGGCCATGAGGCCTCTGGAGAGGTGCATATGAGTGGCATTGTCCTACCTCTTGAGAGCAGTGTAAAATATAAATTTGAGTGGGTAAATTCCAAGTAAATATACAATTACAGTACAGGCTAGTGAGTGGTTTAATGGGGGATAAGCAGAAAAAAAGGGGAAAGTGAGCTGGCTCAGGTGATATACCCCATAACTAGGCTACTTCAGTAAAACAATGCTGGTGATTAAAAAAAAAATTGCTCACAGCTTGCTACACAGTTGGGAAGTTGAGGAAACAGCTGTAATATTGAGGTAGAAATCAATGGCTACATTTGCAAAGTTCTTACGATGCAAATCATACCAGTGTAGATAATATTCTACAAAGTGGAAGTGTCAGGTTAAATTTCAAGACTGCTTTATAGATTTTATATACATCCGCAACAAATATGTACTGAGTTAGGTCCTGTGTGAGGGCTGACCCTTCAGTGGGGCAAGACCGGTTAGGAAACAAAAGATAACTGAATAGCGTGATCAGTGCCCTGAGAGAGGGAGGCACAGGGAATTGTGGAAACTGTAGGGACTTGCAGAACCTTGGTACTCACATTTCTCTTCATTCACATGTGTATCCATGTTCCTAACCCAGGTAAGTTAATCAGGCATTCTCCCAGGTAAACCCTGTATTCTTAGGGGGTAAAAAAGCTAAACACAGGTGCTTGCAAATATTTCCTGAATTGGCCCCTGGAATGATTACTAGGCTGTGATTTCAGTGCCCCCATGGATCCTGGAGATTTGCAACAATCAGGAAACTGAATGCAGGTACCTCTTGGGGAGCTGAGTGGTAACTCCAACAACAGAAATGGATATGATTCCTGTATTTAGAATCAGTGATCAGAGTTACAAATTAGGATTAGAACTCGAGGGGCGCCTGGGTGGCGCAGTCGGTTAAGCGTCCGACTTCAGCCAGGTCACGATCTCGCGGTCCGTGAGTTCGAGCCCCGCGACGATCTCGCGGTCCGTGAGTTCGAGCCCCGCGTCAGGCTCTGGGCTGATGGCTCGGAGCCTGGAGCCTGTTTCCGATTCTGTGTCTCCCTCTCTCTCTGACCCTCCCCCGTTCATGCTCTGTCTCTCTCTGTCCCAAAAATAAATAAAAAACGTTGAAAAAAAATTTTTTAAAAAAAGAACTCGAATCGTAATTTCCCTACCTGTATTATGAGGGGGCAAAGTCCTGACCTTACCTACTGCAGAGATCTTTATAGATGTTGAGATAATGGAAGTGAAAGGACTTTTAAACAATGTAAGTTATAGTCTATCACTCCCCCGCTGAAAATCATCCAGGAGAGATAATCACAGGGTTGTTTATAACTTTAATAAAAAGTAGGTATCCAGGGGCGCCTGGGTGGCTCAGTCGGTTAAGCGGCCGACTTTGGCTCAGGTCATGATCTCACGGTCCGTGAGTTCAAGCCCCGCCTCGGGTTCTGTGCTTACAGCTCAGAGCCTGAAGCCTGTTTCGGATTCTGTGTCTCCCTCTCTCTGACCCTCCCCCATTCATGCTCTGTCTCTCTCTGCCTCAAAAATAAAAATAAACGTTGAAAAAAAAATTTTAAAAAAAGTAGGTATCGAAATAAGAGGGTTTTTTTTTTCCCTATTGCTATCTATGAATCTGTCCTGTTATGTCTACCCCAAACCATATACTGAGTCTGAATGCTTCTCTCCATCTCTTCTGCCACTTCTCTGGTCTACTACCATAGTATCCTAACTGGTCCCTTTCTTCCACTTTTTCTTAGTCCCAACAAGCTTTCCAAATAACAGCATGAATAATATGTCTTTAAATCCTCCAATGGCTTCCCACTGCAATTAGAGTAATATCCAAGCTCTTTTCAATGGCCTATAAAATCCTATCTGGTATGGTCTCCCACCCATTACCCTATCTTTCCTTCTTCAAAACATGTATTAACTTTGGGATTTGTTTGTTCAACTCTTTCTTGCCTGTCTACTCTAGAATATGAGCTCCACAAGGACAACCTATATCCCTGGAGTTTAAAACAGTGTCTGGTAGTTAAATTTTTGCTGAATTACTGAATGAATAAATACAAGAATGAATGAATGAATGAATGAATGAATGTGTCTTCTTATTACTGCCTGAGGACTTTTTTTTACTGCTTGAGAAAATTAAACCCATCTTTTAGACCCAAGTCAAACGCTACCTCTTTCATGAAGATATTCCTGAATTTCCTGTTATCTCCCCCTCCCCTAAATGCCCATGGGTCTTTGTTTACAATGAAAGGGTTGAACTCCATAATAACTAGGCTTCTAGGAGGTCCTGACATGCTAAAAATATAACTTCAGAAGTTTTTGCTGGCATCATTTCATTATGACCAGATTAATTTATTTTGATAATGTGGTAGGAACTTATTTCTCTAAAATTTTGCTTTGAATAAGCCTTGTGCTGTGATTGTATTTTTGCAGGATAATGTAGATCAGAAACCACAAGACTAAATTCAACATCCAAAATTTGACACCCTCAGATAATTACATCCCATAGTAGCTACTTGGTATGACTATATCCCTTAAATGGCCATATTTCTCAAAGATTAGTCATTGGGTATTTTCTTGTTTTATTTTAATTCCAATATAGTTAACATACAGTGTTATATTAGTTTTAGGTGTACAATATACTGATTAAATAATTCCAAACTTGGGTATGTTCATTTTAAATTTTGCAATGAAGTTGTACATTGAAAGACACACTATTGTTATTCGTAGTTTGTTAGTGCAATTTCTGCACAGCTTTATAGTAAGTTAGTATTTCCTTGTCCTGATTTTTATTTTTCATAAGGGTTCAACTTTTCTCTTTTCAGTTTGTATTCTCCTTTAAAGACTAGAATCAAAGATATAAACCTGAGATTACAACAGGGAAAGAATGTACAATTATGGCATCTCAGACTTGGAAAGAATCTTAGATCAAGTGTAACCTTTCACACAATGAAGGAATCACTTCAACATTATACCTGAAAGATGGCTTATCCATCCTTTGCACACCTCTGGTGATGAACATCTATCTCTAAAAATAGTTTATCCCATCCACAGAGAACAGTTCCTTTTATTGAGCTGAAACTGGCCTTCTTTGTGACTTTCACCCATAAGTCCCAGCTTTATCTCCTGGAACCACACAGACCCCATTTTCTCCTTCCCTGTGACAGCTCTTCAGAGGTATGAAGAAAGACAGCATGTCCTTGATCCTTCTCTTCTCCAGGCTGAACAGTTCCATCTCCTTCAACCACATTGTGGAACCTTGAATCTAGCTCCTTCCCCAGCCTACTCACTCCATCCCCCCAGTTAGTCTGTTTCTTCTTTGAAGTGTGGATCCAGGAAAAAAGAGAATAGCACTATCACACCCCCTTTCCGACCATTTTGTCTTAAAGTTCTGAGGCAGATGTTGACTGGCTGTTCATTTAATGTTTTGCTTTCCTCCTCATCACAAATTGAGACGACATTCATTAGCCTCCTTTGCTGCTGTATCTGACCATTTAACCTAATTATAGCAAATAAGTGGAAGCAATATGTACTACTTCTATTTCTAGCAAATAAGTATCTCCACTCTTTTCCTTCTTCTTCCAGCTGGTAATTGAGTTCCAGTAATATCTTGAAAGCCATACTTTAATCATGCCAAAACCTCTATCAGTATGAGTCCCTCAAGGACTGTGTAGAAATCAGCACCTCTTTCTATCAACCACTTATTAAACTTTCCATTAGTGAGAAAATTCAATTTTATTAAGTGACTGAGATTTTAAGGATTATCACTCACAGACATACTGAAATAACTCCTTCCTTCACTCTTCCCACATGCCAGGATTTCTCGTTTTATGCCTGTGTAATTTTCAAGAACAAATTGAGAGCTTTACATAAATCTAACTTCAATTCCATCTGACTCTATCCAGTCCATCATTGAGCTTGTGGACATCTTCTGGGATCTTGACTTTACCTCCTAATTAATTTATTCATCACTCCCCATTCCAGTTTCCTGTCATTTGCAATTGTGACATGCTATTAGATTTCTCATCAAACCCATTAATAAAAATGTTGAATGAGTCTGGGCTAAGGGCCAACACTTGCAGCACATCATAGATAATTACACCAAGGTTGACCCAATTGACACTTTTTTTTTGGTTAGGAGGCTTCAGTCATTTACAAATCTCTTTAACTCTACTGTCAACTGCATTCTCATTTCTCAGCCATATCTATAGGAATATCCTTAGATATTTTGTCAAACACAAAGCCAAAATTTAGATACCATCTAGTAAATTATTATATTAAACTTTCTGTCTGGTAATCCTAATAATAAGAAATAAAATCACTTAAGTCTAGCATGAGATGCATAGAGGTTATGCTAGCTTTTAATATGGATCACTTACCTTTCTAAGTTTTCAAAACTATCACATGTGTATACTTCAAAATTAGTTTGGTTGAATTAAAACATTGAACTGCTAGTCAAGAGACCTGGGTTCTAGTGTTGTCACCCCTATCTATGTGACCTTGAACAAGCCATTTAACCTTTGCATTATCAAGTTGTGGAATACAGTGGATAGAACACGTAACTTCTAAGGTCTTTTTCTATTTTGGATATGCTTTGAATCAATCAACTTAGTGTATGTAGTACTAAATTTGGCTTACTAAAATTTTATCTGTCAATGATGTTTTCATATCATAAAACCTTTGCTATCAGAGCTCTTTCTTTCATGCAGGGTCTAAGGTATCCATAAGCTTAGATGAAAAATTACATTTTATTTGCACTAGCTACTAAGTAAAATTTAGTTTTCCCTTCAATTATAGATGCAAGAAAAAAAACTACAGTGATTTTCACAGTATGTGGGTCTTTTAGCCAGTAGAAATCACAAAATAATCATATTACATTGCAGATATTTTGGAATACGTTTATGTCCATTACTTGAAATTAGGTTAGTTATTAAACTTCAATTACATCATGTTATTTAATGTTGGTAATAAAGAAGCACATGTATTACAATGTCACATATTTTGGTTTTTGCATGATTTGATAACTATATTTCAATACAATTTGTTTCAATTGCAATCTTCTATATTTTAAGCATTTTAAATATTATTCTAAGAAGGGCAAATAGGCTTCAGCAGACTTCTAAAAGTGTCAATGGCATAAAATAACTAAGAAAATTATTTACCAGTTTAATGCTCAAACCATGGTGAAAAGAACAAAACAAATGCTAAAGGGGAATGATAGAAAAGAAAACAAAATAGACTCCTGTTAAAATTGCAGTTAGTTCAATTTCCAAACTTCTCCCTTCTCTACCAGTAGCTAACTTGCTTCATGATGCTCACAGATGTTTTCACTCATAACAGGGTTGGGTGACACTAGATGCCTATGAAAGAAAAGGGGAAAAGAAAAAAAAATATTGAACACTTACTATGTGCCAAGCACCTTCACAAATACTATGTCAATTAATCCTCTCAATACCTCTAAGAGTAAGTGTGATTTTTCTCCATTTTACAGTTGAAGAAACTGAGGCTGAGAAATATTACAGATTCTCCATAATATCACACAGCAACTAAGTGACTTGGCTGAGATTAGAAGTTGGTATCCCTTTTTTCATGTATTCAATCTGTTCTACATCCCTAAAAATAATTATTTGACCATGTCCAAAGTATGTTAAAATTAATTCTCTTACTGAACATTTTTAATACCTCTAAAAGTTCAACATTGTTATCCCTATTTTATACATGCAGAAACTGGAAGAAGACTTGCCATGTGCTTGGTAGAGTAAAAACTGTAATCATGATTTAAGGCAGCTCCACCAGTCACCACCATCACATATGTATTGTAGCCAGCAGAAGGCACCATCTAGAAACTACTTAATGTCATTCCTGTTCATATCCATTTGCCAAATATTAGTCACATAGCCACACCTACATCAAAGAAAGGTTGGAAAATCTAGAATTTATCTGAGTGACTATGTACCCACTAAAATTTCTACTACTATATAGTCAGAGAAGATATTAGGGGATAATTAATAGTCTCTCCCCACAAGCGGGTGACATCAGCATATTTTACAGATATGGAAACTTAAGCTCAGAGGATTGAAGCAACTTGCCCAAGGTCTCTTAGCTAGGAAGTGGCAAAGCTTGGATTCCAACTCTAGTCTGACTGACTGGCTCTGAAGTTGCTGTATTTCATCACCACTTCTCCATACAAAATGAAGGTTAGGATTCAGAAGAAACGGCTGAACTACCAGGTAATAGTTATAAGAAAGGTTTATACTGAATAGGCTGAAATGTTGGTCTGGGCCTGGGCTTGAGCCTGAACCTGGATTCCCTTTATTTGTGAAGGGGTATGGTTATAAGCCTGAAGAAGAGAAGACTAAAGTGGACTGGGTCTGTGTCTTCAGACCTCTGAAAAACTTTCACAGAGCAGAGTAGCAAACAATTCCTATGTAGCCCTAGGAGATAGAGCTGAGACCAGGAGGTGGAAGCCATAGGGAGAAAAATTTCAGCCCAACCCACGAAAGAAGTTCTGAAGAGTCATTTCTTCTGATATGGTAGAAGTGGCCTCCAGAAGAAGTGATAAGGGAACCAATGCTGTTGGCTCACCTGGAGGTAGTTCAGGAGACAGGATTCAAGCCTCAGGTGTGGGTAGGTTCTTTCCAAACTCGAAACCTTGTAAACAACAAGCACTCCATTTTATTGTACGTATATTATTTGGGATGCTCACTTCACTCTCTTGGCACAGTTCCATCTAAACGTTTGTGTTCAAACTGAGGCCAGGCCTAGGTAGATGTGAGAGTGGAGTGTGTCTGTGAGTACTGAGTGTGTATGCATACATTTAAAAGTTTCATAGAAAAAACTTTTAAAATGTCTGCGGTTTCTTGAGCAATTAGTGCAAAAATGCCCTGTGAAGCCCTTTTTCTGGAACCTAAAATGATTATATTTTGGTTTCTCTCTGTCTGTCTGCCTCTCTCTCTCTCTCTCTCTTTCCTTTTGCTCATTTGTTTTGTTTCTTAATTCCACATATGGGTGAAATTATATGATATTTATCTTTCTTTTACAGACTTATATCACTTAGCATAATACTACTCTCTAGCTCCATCCATGTTGTAACAAATGGCAAGATTTCATATTTTTATGGATGAGTAATATTCCACCGCATATATATACCACATCTTATTTATCCACACCTGGGACTGCATATGTGAATCTAAGTATCAGAGGCACTATATACAGGTTATCTCCTGTAATTTATGCAACAATCCAGTATAAGAATTTTAATTTCTGAGGTTCATTTTTCTCATCTATGAAGTAAGGACAGTAATCCCCAACTTTCAAGACTACCACGAAGATCAGGTAAGATAATGGAAGTGAAGGGCCTAACACAGTTCTAGGCACAAAATAGTCACTCAAGAATGGTAGTATTCTCCCTTTACCCATCTAGATTCACGCTCTACTTTTCTTCATACACTTCTGTTGTCTGTAAAGTTGACCCATATGAAATAAGTCAAGTGAGCTCCCTTTGACTTTTGGTTTCTTTTAGGGTTCATTAATAGAAGAAAATAATAGAAGGGTGGGAGAAGAAAGATATCAAGACCTTTATTCCTTCAGGTTCCTCTTTCCCAAACTGCATGTTGGCAGTGACTACATTCCTCTAAGAAGGCCAAAGCTCTGGTAGGACTGTCCTTTTCTCTTCTCTCTCTCTCTCTCTCTGTTTCTGTCTCTTTCTGCCTTTCTGTATCTCTGTCTCTAGTTCCATCTCCGTAGGGGTGTGTGTGTGTGTGTGTGTGTGTGTGTGTGTGTGTATCTGCGTGTCTATGTATGTCTTTTTTTATGGTAACTGTTCTACCCCTTCCCTTAGGAGTAATAAATCATCCAGCTATTCTAGCACCAGGGTATTTCAACATTCCTTGTTGTTTCTCTTTACCCTGCCTACAGTTTTGGAAATGTATCTTCCATTTAACTATCCTCACTTATCCAGTTTGAGTGATCCATCTGTGTCCTGCATCCCCCATATTATAAATAAAAACTGAAGCTCAGAAAGGTGATGTAATTGGCTCAAGCTCATACAGCACTGAGTTTTGCCCTTGTGGCACAAAAAGCCTCAACTTGGCAAATCAAAAACCAGCGTTTCTTGCAGGAGAACTGATGGCTTTAGGTCTTATAACTGCTATACCTCTATATTTAGCTCACAAAAAAACTGGGTGTTGGCACAAAGGGAGGCAGTTGCCTGGGAATTCCAAAGGGCTTATAAAGGTACCATTTGCCTTTATTGAAGCTGTCATCTATAAGGAGACTTAATGAAATAGAAAATAGAACTTAGATTGCTTTAAGATTCAATCCATGGAAGACAAGGATTAGAGGGACTTGGTAACAGTCTTCCAACATAATGGGGTTATTATGATGACAACACCAAGTTTATCTCTCCATTGATTCTTTTTTTTTTATTAAGACTTCTTTTATTTTTATTTTTTTAATTCACATCCAAGTAAGTTAGCATATAGTGCAACAATGATTTCAGGAGTAGATTCCTTAGCGCCCCTTACTCATTCAGCCCATCCCCCCTCCCACAATCCCTCCAGCAACTCTCTGTTTGTTCTCTATATTTAAGAGTCTTTTACGTTTTGTCCACCTCCCTGTTTTTATATTATTTTTTTTGCTTCCTTTATGTTCGTCTGTTTTGTATCTTAAATTACTCATATGTGTGAAGTCATATGATATTTGTGTTTCTCTAATTTTGCTTAGCATAATACCCTCTAGTTCCATCTGCATAGTTGCAAATGGCAAAATTTCATTCATTTTGATTGTGGAGTAATACTCCTATATATATATTTATATTATATTTATATAATATATATATAATATAAATATATATATAATCACTTCTTTATCCATTCATCTGTCAATGGACATTTGGCCTCTTTCCATACTTTGGCTACTGTCGATAGCACCACTATAAACACTGGGGTGCATGTTCCCTTTCAAAACAGCACACCTGTATCACTTGGATAAATACCTAGTAGTGCAGTTGCAGGGTTGTAGAGTAGTCCTCTTTTTCACTTTTTGAGGAACCTCTATAATGTTTTCCACAGTGACTGCAGCAGTTTGAATTCCCACCAACAGTGCCAAAGAGATCCTCTTTCTCTGCATCCTCACCAAGAGCGGTCATTGACTGAGTTGTTAATTTTAGCCATTGTGACAGGTGTAAGGTGGTATCTCACTGTGGTTTTGATTTGTATTTCCCTGATGATGAGTGATGTTGAGCATTTTTTCATGTGTCTGTCAGCCATCTGGATCTCTTCTTTGGAGAAGTGTCTATTCATGTCTTTTGCTCATTTCTTCACTCGATTATTTGTTTTTTGGGTGTTGAGTTTTATAAGCTCTTTATACATTTTGGATACTAACTCTTTATCTGATATTTCTTTTGAAAATATCGTCTCCCATTCCATCAGTTGCCTTTTAGCTTTGCTTATTGTTTCCTTCGCTGTGCAGAAGTTTTTATTTTGAGGAGGTCCCAATAGTTCATTTTTGTTTTTGTTTCCCTTGCCTCTGGAGATGTGTTGAGTAAGAAGTTGCTGTGGCCTGGATCAAACAGGTTTTTGCCTGCTTTCTCCTCGAGTATTTTGATGGCTTCCTGTCTTACATTTAAGTCTTTCATCCATTTTGAGTTTATTTTTGTGTACGGTGTAAGAACGTGGTCCAGGTTCATTTTTCTGCATGTCGCTGTCCAGTTTTCCCAACACCATTTGCTCAAGAGACTGACTTTATTCCATTGGATATTCTTTCCTGCGTTGTCAAAGATTAGTTGGGCATACGTTTGTGGGTCCATTTCTGGATTCTCTATTCTGTTTCATTGATGTGTCTGTTTTTGTGCTAGTACCATACTGGATTGATGATTACAGCTTTGTAATACATCTTGAAGTCTGGGATTGTGATGCCTCCAGCATTGGTTTTCTTTTTCAAGATTGGTTTGGCTATCTGGGGCCTTTCCTGGTTCCATACAAATTTTAGGATTGTTTGTTCTAGCTCTGTGAAGAATGCTGGTGTTATTTTGATAGGGATTGCATTGAATATGGAGACTCCTTTGTGTAGTGTTGACATTTTAACAATATTTGTTCTTCCTATCCAGGAGCATGGATTTTTTTTCCATTTTTTTTGTGACTTCTTCAATTTCTTTCTTAAGCTTTCCATAGTTTTCAGTGTATAGATTTTTCACCTCTTTGGTTAGGTTTATTCCTAGGTATTTCATGGTTTTTGGTGCAATTGTAAATGGGTGTAAATTGTAAATTCATTGATTTCACTTTCTGCTGCATCATTATTGTTGTATAGGAATGGAACCTATTTCTGTGCATTGATTTTATATCCTGCAACCTTGCTGAATTCATGGATTAGTTCTCACAGGTTTTTTTGAGGGATCTTTTGGGATTTCTGTGTAGAGTATCATGTCATCTGTGAAGAGTGAAACTTTGACTTCCTCCTGGCTGATCTGGATGTCTTTTATTACTTTGTGTTGCCTTATTGCTGAGGCTAAGACTTCCAATACTATGTTGAATAACAGTGGCAATAGTGGACATCCAGGTGGTGTTCCTGACCTTAGGGGGAAAGTTCTATTTTTCCCCATTGAGAATGATATTAGTGATGGGTCTTCCATATATAGTTTTTATGATCTTGAAGATACCTTTATCCCTACTTTCTGGGGGGTTTTTGTTAAGAAAGGATGCTGTATTTTGTCATATGTTTTCTCTGCATCTATTGAGAGGATCATGTGGTTCTTCTCCTTTCTTTTATTGATGTGATGCATCACATTATTTTGTGAATATTGAACCAGCCCTGCATCCCAGGTATAAACCTCACTTGGTCGTGGTGAATGATTCTTTTAATGTATTGTTGGATCCAGTTGACTAGTATCTTGTGGAGGATTTTTGCTTCCATGTTCATCAGGGAAATTAGTTTATATTCTTCCTTTTAGTGGGGTCTTTGTCTGGTTTTGGAATCAAGATAATGCTGGATTCATAGAAAGAGTTTGGAAATTTTCCTTCCATTTCTATTTTTTGGAACACCTTCAAAAGAATATGTGTAAAATCTTCTTTAAATGTTTGGTAGAATTCCCCTGGAAAGCCATCTGGCTCTGGGCTCTTGTTTTGGGGGATATTTTTTATTACTAATTAGATTTATTTACTGGCTATGTATCTGTTTAAATTTTCTTTCTTCCTTTTTCAATTTGGTAGTTTATATTTTTGTAGGAATTTGTCCATTTCTTCCAGATTGCCCATTTTATTTGTTGTATATCTGCTAATAATATTCTCTTATTATTTTTTGTATCTCTGCTGTGTTTATGATCTCTCCTCTTTCATTCTTGTTTTTTTTTTATTTCTTTGGGTCATATCCTTTTTCTCTGTGATCAAACTGGCTAGGGGGTTATCAATTTTGTTAATTCTTTCAAAGAACCAGCTTCTGGTTGCATTGATCTGTTCTACTGTTTTCTTTTTTTGTTTTTATTTTTTTGTTTTTTTTTTTGGTTTTAGTTTTGGTTTTGGTTTCGATAGCATTGATTTCTGCTATAATCTTTATTATTTGCTTCCTTCTGCTGGTTTTGCGTATTACTTGCTGTTCTTTTCTAGCCCTTTAAGGTTTAAGGTTAGGTTGTGTATCTGAGATCTTTCTTCCTTATTTAGGAAGGCCTGGATTGCTATATTCTTCCCTCTGTAACTGCCTTTGCTGCATCCCAGAGGTTTTGGGCTGTGTTGTTATTATTTTCATTGACTGCCATGTACTTTTTAATTTCCTCTTTAACTTCTTGTTTAGCCCATTCATTCTTTAGTAGAATTTTCTTTAGTCTCCAAGTGTTTGTTATCTTTTCAAATTTTTTTCTTGTAGTTGATTTCAAGTTTCATAGCTCTGTGGTCTGAAAATATGCATAGTATGATCTTAATCTTTTTACACTTGTTGAGGGTTGATTTGTGTCCCAGTATATGATCTATCCTGGAGAATGTTCCATGTGCACTGGAGAAGAACATGTATTCTGCTGCTTTAGGATGAAATGTTCTGAATATATCTGTTAAGTCCATTCGGTCCAGTGTGCCATTCAAAGCTATTGTTTCCTTGTTGATTTTCTGTTTAGATGATCTGTCCATTCCTGTAAGTAGGGTGTTGAAGTGCCCTATTATTGTGGTATTATTATCAATGAGTTTCTTTATGTTTGGGATTGATTTATATATTTGGGTGCTCTCACATTTGGAGCATAAACGTTTACAATTGTTAGATCTTCTTTGTGGATAGACCCTTAATGTTGATATAATGCCCTTCTTCATCCCTTTTTATAGTCTTTATTTTAAAATCTAGATTTTCTGATATAAGTATGGCAACTCTGGCTTTCTTTTGGAGACTATTAGCATAATAGATGGTTCTTCATCCCCTTATTTTTGATCTGAAGGTGTCTTTAGGTCTAAAATAGGTCTCTTGTAAACAACATATAGACAGAACTTGTTTTCTTATCCATTCGTTTACCCTATGTCTTTTGATTGGAACATTTAGTCAATTGACATTTAGTGATTACTGAAAGATATGATTATTTCTATTAAGTTGCCTGTAGAGTTGGAGTTCCGGTAGTGTTCTCTGGTCCTTTCTAGTTTTTGTCGCTTTTAGTCTTCTTCTTCTTCTTCTTCTTTTTTTTTTTTTTCATCTTTTCTTCCCCAGAGAGTCACCCTTAAATTTATTTCAGGGCTGGTTTGTGGTCATGAACTCCTTTAATTTTTGGTTTTCTGGGAAACTTTTTATTTCTCCTTCTATTTTGAATGACAGCCTTGATGGATAAATAATTCTTGGTTGCATATTTTTCCAATTCAGCACATTGAATATATCCTGACACTCCTTTCTGGCCTGCCAAATTTCAGTGGATAGTTCTGCTGTGAACCTGATCTGCCTTCCCTTGTAGGTAAGGACTCTTTTTCCCTTGTTGTCTTCATGATTCTTTACTTTCCTGAGTATTTTGTGAATTTGATATGCCTTGTTGATGGTTGGTTTTTGTTAAATCTAATGGAAGTTCTTTGTCCTTCCTGGATTTTGATGTCTGTGTCAGTCCCCAGGTTAGGAAAGTTTTCCACTATTATTTGCTCACATAAACCATGTACCCCTTTTTCTCTCTCTTCATCTTCTGGGATCCCTGTGATTCTGATATTACTAGTTTTTAATGAGTCACTGAGTTCTCTAATTCTTATATCATGCTCTTTTGCCTTTTTTCTGCTTCATTTTTCTCCATAAGTTTGTCCTCTAGATCACTGACTCACTGCTCTGCTTCATCCACCCTTGCTGCCATGGCATCCATTCGAAATTGAAGCTCAGTTATAGCATTTTTTATTTCATCCTGACTAGTTTTTACCTTTTTTATCTCTGCAAAAAGGAATTCTAATCTATTTTAGACCCCAGCTAGTATTTTTATTATTGTGATTCTAAATTGTGGTTCAGACATCTTACTTGTATCTGTCTTGGTTAAATCCCTGGCTATCATTACTTTTTGTTATTTCTTTTGTGGTGAATTCCTTCATTTAATCATTTTGAAGGAAGAAAAGGAATTAATAAAGTAAAAAATATATATATAAAAATTAAACAATTAAAAACACACAAAAAATCAAGTAAAGGATGCTAGATCCTAGCTGTTTTTTGCTCTGGTTGTTGAAATAAACTTGCTACATTAGAGAAAAAAGGGAAACATCAGAAAAGAAAAAAAAAGATAAAAGAAAACTTTTAAAATTTGAAAAAATTAATACAATAAAATAGAATAAAATGAAATGATGGAAGTAAAATAGAACATAAAATCTTTACAAAAAGGAAAACATATAATGGAAAAAATTTTTTAAAAATCTTTTTAATAAAAATGGAAAATAAAAATAAAATTTTTCTCTTCCTGTATTCAAGAATAAGAAAAGAAAAAGAAAATAATTGAATAGATGGCCCAGTGAAAAGAATCAAATATGATTGAAATTACATCCCTAGATGTCAGACTATAAAGCACTTTATATTCTGTAAACTAAGCAGGTAGAGACACTTGTGTTCCTCAAGAGCGCAGTTGGCACAGTTGGGTGGGGCTTAGTATAATGAGTCCATTCTCCACTAGGAGGCACTGCTTAGCTTACTGGGGTGGATTGTTGTGGCCCATGTACGTGTGTATTGACACGTGGGAGAGGGGTGAAAATGGAGTCACCCTGGTTCCCAGTCTCTAGTATCATAACTCTGTGCTCTCCCCCCACCGGCAATCAAGCAAGAACTCCTCCTTTGTCTCTGGCTTCCATCCACTCCCTGCTTCTACACTGCCTGTGATTAAGCCATCAGTCTCTCAGGTGGCACCTCTCTCCTGACTTTTACCTCATATGGGACTGTGTTTCCCAACCCCTCACATCTGAGGGACTGTGGCTTTGACTCATTCTGACTGTCTATGGGAGGGTCTCCCTGAGCAATGGCCAGGTGTCAGCCTACCCCCAGGAATGTTCATAAGACCGTGCTTCTGCTGATGCCCTGAGACTGCAGCTGGGTGCCAGCCTGACCCAGAAAAAGTTCATGTGATCGTTTAGCAGCAGCGTTTCAGGTATTATGGCAAATCACAATACACATCTGGTGCCAGCCTTCACCCTTAAATTCCTCACTCCAACACCAGTGAATGTGGCCATTCTCTGGGGTCTGCTGAGACCTTTGCCTGTGGGGAGGCTGGACCACCTCTACCAAATGTACCCCCAGCAGGGGAACTGCCTCTCCCCACGTGGTCCAAGGGCCCCCTCATACCTCACTCTCCACTCCTGGGGATTCACACTTCTCACCAGAGCAATTCCAGGTATAGAGCTGCGGAATTTCAGACTCTGTACTCCTCCTGTTTACAGAGTCTTAATGGAATTTAAACTCTCTCCTTTCTCCTTTCTGCCATTTTTGTTCAGTCCCTGTGGCTGTTTCTACTCTTCCTTTTTCTCTCCAGCTGCTTTCAGTGGAGGGGGTGCTTTTCCCATACTGTCCCCCATCTCTGTCCTCTCTCCATAAGCAAACATAGCTTCCTGCCCTCTGCAACTTCCTTCTCCCCCAGTTCACTTCTCCTTGCTGTGTACCTGCTGAGTTCTGTGGTTAAGGCTATGCAGATTGTTGTGTTAATCCTCAAATCAGTTTTCTAGTTGTGCAAGATGGTTTAGTGCTGATCTGGTTGCATTTCAGGGATGAGAGATACAAAAAACTACTTCAATGCTGTTCTGCCATCTTGGTCCCTCTCCTCTCCATTGATTGTTAATAAAAAGGAAAGTTTACACACTTCAATATAAGGCAAAGCATATTAAATTTTTCTATAAACAGAACTTTGTTTCTCAGTGTCACTTGTTAATATTAATGCTATAATTATAATAACTTTCATTTACTAAGTGTTTAATAAGTCCTTGATAATGTGGCATAGGGCTTTGCTTACATTCTTTTATTTAATCCTAATGAAGACTTTTCAAGAAAATCATCATGATCCCCATTTGAAGAGAGAGGATGCTGGGCCTCAAAGAGATTAACTTGCTTGAGGCCACATCTTTGGCAAGTGGTACAAGATTGAAAACCAGTACTACGTAACACCAAAACCCATTTATGAAGTCATTCCATTAGTGTCAGGCAACAGAAAAAATCATGGATAAGGGATTGTTTAGCTGATTTAAGCACTTGTCTCACTGAAGCCACAGTGGTGAGCTTGTCACTCATCAGGACCTTTTATTCAGCAGTTCCTCCACCTGTACCCCAGGACTGAAGATTTCTAGCAGTCCCTCCAGCCTGTGGAGGTGCTGGCCATAAGATGGACTAAGAGTGTAGGATTAAGTATGAACAGCCCTCCTACTGGAAACCCCGTGTGTGCCATGCTGATAACAATAAGAAGGGTTCTAGAGTTCACCAACAAGTAAACCTTATCTTGGGTCTCCAAGTCAGCTTTGTCTCTCCCATACCCAAGCTACTCTGTCATCTAAATATAGTGTTAGGGAGACTACAATTGGAGAGGGCCTTGAACTTTGTCTAGCAAACCTTGGATTGGTATCCTTTTTTGGCCACTTACTTGTGTATATGTTCCTTCTTTAGCCTTCAAAGAGGAAATTGGACTCAAGAACCCCTGATATACTTTACTGCTCTGACATTCTTTGATTCTTTAATATTTCCATCTGGCCACCCTGTTTACTAAATGAGAATTGTTTGCCATAGAAACAGCAGTAAGACCCACTTACACCTATACTTTATACTTATACCTCTATCTCCATCTACCTATATATTTATCTATCTATCTATGATTTATCATCTATCTATCTATCATCTATTATCTATCTATTGATCTATCATCTATCTATGCCTAGCCTATATCCACCAGAATATCTATTGAATACTGTTTCTGCAACTTTTAAGCTGTGTGATTAGCAAGTGTTACCTTACTTCCATTGCTATGCTTCCATTCCTTACTACATTAGGATAAAGAGGAAGGTATTATTAAGGCAATGCAAACCTGTATAAAGCTCCCAGCACAAGGCTCAATACTTGGTAGCTTCTTTTCTTAGAGTAATTTGGGAAGGATTGAGAAGAGAGAAATTATCAGGGAAAACAAAGTCCATGCACAGTACCCCAATGATAGCACTCAGCTCCTTACCACACAATCTACCTGGGAACCACATTGCATACCCTCCAATATGTACCAATGCAAAACATAACAGAATGTTGTATTATTTTACTCTCACTTCAAAAATTCCTATTGTTCATGTCAATATCAAACAAAAACTGAAAATAAATATTCAACCAGATACTATGTTAGGTATTATCATCTACACTATCTTATTTAATCCCTACAACAATACTGTGAGATCACTACAGATAAGGTTAACCATTTTATAGATGTTGAAACTGAGGTACAGATCCTTGGTCAATGATTCATAGTTAACACTGGGGATGACAGAACTGACAGAACTGAAAACTGAACTCAGGTCTATCTGATTTCAAAACCCCAACTCATTTTTCAATAAGATGTTGTTAGTTATTTTATTTGTTTTTTGGTTTTGTTTTCATTTTTGTTTTGTTAAGGATTTAAAGTAAAACTTAAAGGACATCCTTGTATTTACTACAAACACAAATGTAGTTAAATTTATATAGTATGTTCCTTGGAAATTATCTCAATCTAATTTTTTAATCTTATTCATTTTTATTTTAATTCCAGTATAGTTAATGTACAGTGTTATATTAGTTTCAGGTGTGCAACATAGTGAGTCAACACTTCTATATTTTTCTCAGTGCTCATCATGATAAGGGCACTCTTTAATCCCATCACTTATTTCACCCATCTCCCTACCCACCATCTTTCTAGTAAGCATCAATTTTTTCTCTATGGTGAAGAGTCTGTTTTTGTTTGACCCTTTTTTCTCTTTGTTTTGTTCCTTAAATTCCACATACAAGTGAAACCATATGGTATTTGTCTTTCTCTTAATAACTTCTTTTAGTCAGCATTATACTCTAGCTCCATCCATGTTGCAAATGGAAAGGTTTTCTTTTTCATGGTTGAATAATATCGCATTCTTGTCCATTTGTTTATCAATGAGCACTTCGTTTGCTTCCATATTTTGGCTGTTGTAAATAATGTTTCAATAAACATAAAGGAAAGGTGCATGTATCCCTTTGAAATATTTTTTTTCTTGTATTCTGGGGGTAAATTCTCAATAGTGAAATTACTGGATTGTAGCATAGTTCTATTTTTCAATTTTTCAGTTTTAATTTTTCAGTTTTATTAAATTTTCTATACCATATCTTTCTGATCTAATATTATTTCCTTCCTTTTGCTGGTTTGGGGTTTTGTTTGTTGTTTTTTTCCAAGCACTTTTAGGTGTGAAGACCTGGAATGCAGTATTAGTTCTGTCACATTAAGCCTGAAATTCCTCATTTGTGAGATAGAAGTAATACCTGCTTTTCTCATATCATGGAGTGTATGAGTCAAATTTGAATTATGCAAAATTTGCCTGTAAGCTTCAAGAGCACTAAAATAACTGTTAGTCTGCCCTTGATTATTTAAGCAGGGATTCATTGGTTTGTAGGTTAAATATGGTAAAAAACAAAAAGCATATATATATATATACACACACACACACACACACATATACATTTGTGTATATATATACACATGATCACACATATACATGTATATAACATATATAAGTTAATGAAAGTTTTAATTATAGAAGAAACATTTACATATTAAAAGATATCTCCTTTGGGGACCCTGGGCAGCTCAGTTGGTTGAACATCTGACTTCGGCTCAGTCACAATCGCATGGTTCATCGAGTTTGAGCCCCACATCGGGTTCACTGCTATTAGCGCAGAGACTGCTTCAGATCTTCTGTACCCCTCTCTCTCTGCCCCTCTCCCACTCTCTCTCAAAAATAAAAATAAGCATTTAAAAAACGATATCTCTTTTGGGATTATATACTTCACTAATTATGGACTTGGGAAATTTCTAACGCTTTTCCTTTTTTATTTGACTATAGTTAGGACACAATGTTACATTAGTTTCAGGTATACAACATAGTGATTCAACTTCTCTATGCTATATTTACCACAAGTGTAGCTACTAGGTATTATTTGAATGGTTTGAAGTTCTAAAGGAACTTAACTAAGGAAAAATCCATTTTAAGCTTGGAGAATAAGAAAAGTTAAGTTTGGCATTAGAAGATGGGTAGGAAAGTTAGCTCCGTTGACAAGTGCTATTTCTTCTACCTCTTTCTATTTATTTTCATTTATTCTACAAGTATTTACTGAGCACCTAAATCTTATAAAATACTGGGGATGACTCAGGATGGTCTCAAGTTATACTGCTACTGCCAAACCACACAAAAAAAAAAATTCTGGGTCTTTCTGGAACTCATTGCTCATAGAAAAATGCTATATTCTACAAAATGTTAAGAATTCAGAAGATAAAATGAGCTCTCCATACAGTCTTATATTAGTTTCCTGTGTACAATACGGTAATTCAACAAAATATAACACTGTATGGTAACAATGATGGAATAAAAATTTAAAAATTTAATAAAAAGTATTACATGAAAAAAACAAAAATAAACATAAAATGAACTCTCCAAAACAAATACATTGTAGTTGGAAGAAAAAGCTACATTGGTCAACTGGCTTGCTTTTCCCATGTCCCTAAATATTATCATGCTACTTTATATAGAATATGAATTATAAATGAGGAGGTTGAACTGGTAGAGAGGTGAAACTGGGAGGGTATTTAAAATAATTCAGCTGAATAAAAACTTAAACCGGCTTCTATATGCCTTTTGCAACATATAGGCTAAATCTATAGCATATCTTTTGAACTGGGGTTGAAATATTCAGGTTTTACTGACACAATTCTGGTGGGAACTATTAGGTCAAAAAAGTACCCTAGATTATTGCAAATAATGATTCAATAAACATAGGGATGCATATACTTTTTCAAATTAGTTTTTTTTTTCATTTTCTTTGGGATTATTGGATCACATGGTACAGTAAAATATTGGATTGTGAGTAACTTGTTCTGTGAGTGTTCTGCAAGATGAGCAAACATTTCTAATAAATTTTAACTTAATAAATGAGTGACTATCTTGCAAGATGAGCAAACATTTGTAATAAATTTTAACTTAATAAATGAGTGACTTCTTGCAATATGAGTAGCACATGACACCAAATGTCACATGATAACAACTGAGCCAATGGTTCTTCTTTCCCTTTCACTGTGGGATGGTGGGTGATCATCTCCCATGACTGGATGCTCAGTTTCAGGCTATGATGTTTAGCAGAAATCAGTGAATTTTCAGGATGTTGGAATGTGCCCACAACTGCCACTAGTGTATTTCTTAGCACTTCAAAACACCAATGGACAGTCCTTTGCTTTTCCATACAAGAATAAGCTGAG
The DNA here is from genome assembly GCF_023721935.1 of Panthera uncia. Lineage (NCBI taxonomy): Eukaryota > Metazoa > Chordata > Mammalia > Carnivora > Felidae > Panthera > Panthera uncia. The sequence continues at coordinate 51,448,840 of NC_064817.1, forward strand.
GAATGCTTTGTTTCATTTTACAACAGGTTGTTGGGTGAAACAGAGCATTTCCTCTGCTGCCTTACTGCCAGTTACATTAAATACAGTATATGACAGGAGTTTATTAATACTGTACTATAGTCAAATTAGTTTGAGTGTATACAATAGCCCCCATGCAGAAAAATATTCCTTGAACCAATAGATAGCAGTGATTCTGTTAGTGATAGTGTAAGTTGTGCTATACAAAAACTCTCCTCTCTCTTGTTTCTCTCACACCAGCCACGAAGGTTTTCAAAGGTAAGTGCAGGTTCATTTGTTTCTTATTCTTTATATTTTTACTTTTAAATTTATTTTGTATAATATTATGGTATTATAATAATTTTATATGAATATGTAGGTTGTGGAATGAATCATCTGATTTTCATTATTTCTTTTTTTTTTCTAAAAATGAAATTTATTGTCAAATTGGCTTCTTTTTTTAATATGAAATTTATTGTCAAATTGGTTTCCATACAACGCCCAGTGCTCATCCCAACAGGTGCCCTCCTCAACACCCATAACCCACTTTCCCTTCCTTCCCACCCCCCTTCAAACCTCAGTTTCTTCTCAGTTTGAAAAGTATTTTATGGTTTAGCTCCCTCCCTCTCTTTTTTTGTCTCCTACCCCTACCCCATTGTCTTCTGTTAAGTTTCTCAGGATACACATAAGAGTGAAAATAGATGGGATCTGTCTTTTTCTGTAAGACTTATTTCACTCAGCATAACACTCTCCAGTTCCATCCACGTTGCTACAAAAGGCCATATTTTATTCTTTCTCAAGCCAAGCAGTATTCCATTGTATATATAAACTACAACTTCTTTATCCATCCATCACTTGATGGGCGTTTAGGCTCTTTCCATAATTTGGCCATTGTTGAAAGTGCTGCTATAAACATTGGGGTACAAGTTCCCCTATGCATCAGCACTCCTGTGTCCCTAGGATAAACTCTTAGCAGTGCTATTGCTGGGTCATAGGGCAGATATATTTTTAATTTTTTGAGGAACCTCCACACTGTTTTCCAGAGTGGCTACATCAGTTTGCATTCCCACCAACAGTGCAAGAGGGTTCCCATTTCTCCGCATCCATGCCAGCATCTATAGTCTCCTGATTTGTTCATTTTAGCCAAACTGACTAGCGTGGGGTGATATCTGAGTGTGGTTTTGATTTGTATTTCCCTGATGAGGAGCGACGTTGCATCTTTTCATGTGACTGTTGGCAATCTGGATGTCTTCTTTAGAGAAGTGTCTATTCATGTCTTCTGCCCATGTCTTCACCGGATTATTTGTTTTTCGGGTGTGGAGTTTTGTGACTTTTTTATAGATTTCGAATATAGCCCTTTGTCCGATATGTCATTTGCCAATATCTTTTCCCATTCTTTTGCTTGCCTTTTAGTTTTGTTGATTGTTTCCGTTGCAGTGCAGAAGATTTTTACCTTGATGAGGTCCCAATAGTACATTTTTGCTTTCAATTCCCTTGCCTTTGGGGATGTGTCAGGCAAGAAAATCCTGCGGCTGAGGTCGGAGAGGTTGTTTCCTGCTTTTTCCTCTAGGGTTTTGATGGTTTCCTGTCTGATATTCAGGTCCTTTATCCATTTTGAGTTTATTTTTGTGAATGGTGTAAGAAAGGGGTCTAGTTTCATCCTTCTGCATGTTGCTGTCCAGTTCTCCCAGCGCCATTTGTTAAAGGGACTGTCTTTTTTCCATTGGATATTCTTCCCTGCTTTGTCAAAGATTAGTTGGCCATATAATTGTGGGTCCAATTCTGGAGTCTCTATTCTATTCCATTGGTCTATGTGTCCGTTTTTGTGCCAGTACCGTGCTGTCTTGATGATTACAGCTTTGTAGTAGACGCTAAAGTCTGGGATTGTGATGCCTCCTGCTTTGGTCTTCTTCTTCAGTATTACTTTGGCTCTTCGGGGTTTTTGTGGTTCCATATAGATTTTAAGATTGCTTGTTCTAGCTTCAAGAAGAATGCTGGTGCAAGTTCGATTGGGATTGCATTGAATGTGTAGATTGCTTTGGGTAGTATTGACATTTTAACAATATTTATTCTTCCAATCTTTGAGCACGGAATGTTTTTCCATTTCTTTGTATCTTCTTCAATTTCCTTCATAAGCTTTCTATAGTTTTCAGCTTTTGTATCTTTTACATCTCTGGTTAGGTTTATTCCTAGGTATTTTATGCTTCTTGGTGCAATTGTAAATAGGATAAGTTTCTTTATTTGTCTTTCTGTTGTTTTATTATTAGTGCATAAGAACACAACTGATTTCTGTACATTGATTTTGTATTCTGTGACTTTGCTGAATTCATGTATCAGTTCTATGAGACTTTGGGTGGAGTCTATCAGGTTTTCCATGTATAGTATCATGCCATCTGCAAAAAGTGAAAGCTGAACTTCATCTTTGCCAATTTTGATGCCTTTGATTTCTTTTTGTTGTCTGATTTCTGATGCTAGCATTTCCAAAACTATGTTAACCAACAGCAGTGAGAGTGGACATCCCTGTCGGGTTCCTGATCTCAGAAGGAAAGCTCTCAGTTTTTCCCCTTTGAGGATGATATTAGCTGTGAGCTTTTCACAAATCACTTTATGATGGTTAAGTATGTTCCTTCTATTCAGACTTTCTCGTGGGTTTTTATTAAGAAAGGATGCTGAGTTTTGCTAAATGCTTTTTCTGCATTGATTGACAGGTTCATATGGTTCTTATCTTTTATTTTCTTAATATGATGTATCACATTGATTGACTTGTAAATATTGAACCATCCCTGCAGTCCAGGAATGAATCCCACTTGATCATGGTGAATAATTCTTTTATATGCTGTTGAATTCGATTTGTTAGTATCTTGTTGAGAATTTTTGCATCCATATTCATCAAGTATATTGACCAATAGTTCTCTCTCTCGTTTTTTTTTTTTTTTTTCTTTGCTAGGTATCTGTCTGGTTTGGGAATCAAAGTAATGCTGGCTTCATAGAATGGAAGGAAGTTTTCCGTCTCTTCCTATTTTTTGGAACAGCTTGAGAAGGATAGGTATTAGCTCTGCTTTGAATGTCTGGTAGAATACCCCAGGGAAGACATCTGGTCCTGAACTCATATTTGTTGGCAGATTTTTGATAACTGATTCAATTTCTTCGCTGGCTATGGGTCTGTTCAAATTTTCTATTTCTTTCTGTTTGAGTTTTGGAAGTGTGTGCATGCTTAGGAATTTGTCCATTTCTTCCAGGTTGTCCAGTTTGTTGGACAATATAATTTTTCATAGTATTAGAATTTTTCATAGTATTCCCTGATAATTGCTTGTACTTCTGAAGGATTGGTTGTAGTACTTCCATTTTCATTCATGATTTTATCTATTTGGGTCATCAACCTTTTCTTTTTGAGAATCCTGGCTAGAGGTTTATCAATTTTGTTTATTTTTTCAAAAAAACAACTCTTGGTTTCATTGATCTGCTCTACTGTTTTGTTTAGGTTCTATATTGTTGATTTCTGCTCTGATCTTTATTATTTCTCTTCTTCTGCTGGGTTTGGGGTGTCTTTGCTGTTTTGCTTCTATTTCCTTTGGTGTGTTGTTAGATTTTGTATTTGGGATTTTCTTGTTTCTTGAGATAGGCCTGGATTGCAATATATTTTCCTCTCAGGACTGCCTTCGTGCAACCCAAAGCATTTGGATTGTTGTCTTTTCATTTCCATTTGTTTTCACATATTTTTTAAAATTTATTCTCTAATTGCCTGGTTGACTCATTCATTCTTTAGTAGGGTCTTCTTTAACCTCCATACTTTTGAAGTTTTCCAGACTTTTTCCTGTGGTTGATTTCAAGTTTCATAGCATTGTGGTCTGAAAGTGTGCATGGTATGATCTCAATTCTTTTATACTTATGAAGGGATGTTTGTGACCCAGTATGTGATCTATCTTGGAGAATGTTCCATGTGCACTAGAGAAGAAAGTACATTCTGTTGCTTCGGGATGCAGAGTTCTAAATATATCTGTCAAGTCCATCTGATCCAATGTATCATTCAGGGCCCTTGTTTCTTTATTGAACGTGTGTCTAGATGATCTATTTATTGTTGTAAGTGGAGTATTAAAGTCCCCTGCAATTACCACATTCTTAACAATAAGGTTGCTTATGTTTGTGATTGTTTTATACATTTGGGGGCTTCTGTATTCGGTGCATAAACATTTATAATTGTTAGCTCTTCCTGATGGATAGACCCTGTGATTATTATATAATGTTTTTCTTCATCTCTTGTTACAACCTTTAATGTAAAGTCTAGTTTGTCTGATATAAGTATGGCTACTCCAACTTTCTTTTGATTTCCAGTAGTATGATGGATAGTTCTCCATCACTTTCAGTCTGAAGGTGTCCTCAGTTCTAAAATGAGTCTCTTGTAGACAGCAAATAGATGGGTATTTTTTTTTATCCATTTTGATACCCTATGTCTTTTGGTTGGCGCATTTAGCCCATTTACATTCAGTGATATTATTGAAAGATATGGGTTTAGAGTCATCGTGATCTCTGTAGGTTTCATGCTTATAGTGATGTCTCTGGTACTTTGTGGTCCTTGCAACATATCACTCACAGAGTCCCCCTGAGGATCTCATGTAGAGCTGGTTTAGTGGCGATGAATTCCTTCAGTTTGTGTTTGTTTGGGAAATCCTTTATCTCTCCTTCTATTCTGAATGACAGATTTGCAAGATAAAGGATTCTTGGCTGCATATTTTTTCTGTTCATCACATTGAAGATTTCCTGCCATTACTTTCTGGCCTGCCAATTTTCAGTACATAAGTCTGCTACTACCCTTATGTGTCTACCTTTGTATGTTAGGGCCCATGTATCCCTAGCTGCTTTCAGAATTCTCTCTTTATCCTTGTATTTTGCCAGTTTCCTTATGTCTGCCAAAGATCGATTCAAGTTATGTCTGAAGGGAGTTTTCTGTGCCTCTTGGATTTCAATGCTCATTTCCTTCCCCAGATCAGAGAAGTTCTCAGCTATGATTTGTTCATGTACACCTTCTGCACCTTTCTCTCTCTTCTTCTTCTTCTGGAATTCCTATGATACAGAGATTGTTCTGTTTGATTGCATCACTTAGTTTTCTAATTCTCCCCTCATACTCCTGGATTTTTTTTATCTCTCTTTTTCTCAGCTTCCTCTTTTTCCATAATTTTATCTCCTAATTCACCTATTCTCTCTTCTGCCTCTTCAATCCGTGCTATGGCCACCTCCATTTTATTTTGCACCTTATTTATAGCATTTTTTAGTTCCTGATAACTATTTTTTAGTCCCTTGAGCCCTGTAGCAATAGATTCTCTGCTGTCCTCTATGCTTTTTTTCAAGTGCAGGGATTAGTATTATGACTATTATTCTAAATTCTTTTTCCATTATATTGCTTAAATCGGTTTTGATCAAATCGTTAGCTGTCGCTACTTCCTGGACGTTCTTTTGAGGAAAATTCTTCCATTTCATCCTTTTGTCTAGTCCCTGCAGTAACCCCAAACTGCAGGGCACTTCCCCTGTGCTTTCTGGAGGAACTTGTTTTGGTGGCTGGGCTGCAGTCAGACCCTATGTCTGCCCCCAGCCCACCACTGGGGCCACAATCAGACTGTTGTGTACCTTATATTCTCTTCTCCCAGAGGCAGGACTCACCTCGGAGTGGGATGGCCCCTGTCTGGGCTGCTTGTACACTGCGTGGCTTGTGGTGCTGCTTCCATGGGATCTGGCCAAGGGCCTATTAGAAGGGAAGGATCCTCAAAGTGTACAGGGGTGGAAGGGGTAGGCTTAGCTAGCTTTGCTGTCAGTGGTCCCCTGTGGTAGGGTTCCTGCAACGCTGGGAGGGAGGCAGGCCCTCAGAGGGATGGTCCACAGAAGCACAGCATTGGGTATTTGTGCAGCGCAAGCAATTTCGGTGATGGGAACTTGTTCTCTTTGTAATTTCGGCTGGGGGATGGGAGAGGGAAATGGCGCTTACCAGAACCTTTTTTCCCCCTCTGAGCTCTGTCCTTCTGGGGCTCAACAACTCTCCCTTCCAGTGTCCTGTCACCCTTCCCACTCTCCAATATCAGTGCTGTTGACTTTTAACATTTCAAATGTTAAGTCCACTGGCTGTCAGATCTCACAGAGTCCGGCCCCTCTGCTTTTGCAAGCCAGTCTTCTGCCTTATCTGGTCGACTGTCTCTCCACCACCCTGGCTCCCTCCTGCCAGTCTGTGTAGCATGCACTGCCTCTCTGCCCTTCCTACCCTTTCCATGGGCCTCTTGTCTACGCTTGGCTCTGGAGTGTCCATTCTGCTAGTCTTCTGATGTTTTTTGGAGGTTATTTAGACAGATGTGGGTGAAATCTAAGTGATCAGCAGGATGAAGTGAACCCAGAGTCCTCCTATGCCACCATCTTCTCCAGTTTCCATTATTTCTTATGAGGAAATTTGCTTTGATATATATGTGCTTTCGATTACAAGCATGTTACTAGAAGGAATTATGCTCACAAACCAAGGTTTTACTGTATTTCTATTTTTAATTTTCTGAGTAATCCCCATACCATTTACCACAGTGGCTGTACTAATTTGCATTCCCACTAACAGTGCATAAGGGTTTCTTTTTCTCCACATCCTCAACAACACTTGTTTTTTCTTGTCATATTTATCTTAGTGATTCTAACAGGTGTGAGGTACTATCTCATTGTGGTTTTGGCTTGCATTTCCCTGATTAGTGATGTAGAATACTTTTTAATGTACTTATTTGCCATTTGTGTGACTTCCTTGGAAAACTGCCTCTGATATTTTAGATGTCCAGAGGCACACATGAAAGATATTTTTTTTGCATAAGTTGTTTCAAAAAGTTTCAAAATAAGTGGAATATAGAGAGTTAAACAATAAAGAAATTAAATGATGACAAGGGAACCTATTTTTCAGTTACTTCATTATATTAACAAATGTCCATTTTTCAAAAAAATTACCAAACATATAAAGAAACAAGGAGAACATGGCACACTCAAAGGAACAACATAAATTGACAGCTACCATTTGCAAGAGAGCCTAGACAATGGACTTACTAAACTCAACTTTAAATATACTTAAAGAACTGAGGGAAAACATACATTAAAAAACTAAAGAACTAAATGAAATCAACACCAAAACCACAAATAATTCAATTAAAAATGAACAGAAGATCTAATAGATATTTTTCCCAAAGAAGGCCAACACTCATATATATATATATATATATATGTATATATATGTATATATTGAACTAGAGGAGTTCAATAGCACATATGAGCAAGCAAAAAACGTAAAAAATGATCAAACGTAAAAAAATCAGTGAACTTGAAAAAAAACATTGAAATGATAAAATCAGAGGATCAGAGAATATAGGAATCAAGAAAAAGGAAAAGAGT
>NC_064817.1:51456244-51462859 GCF_023721935.1 Panthera uncia
GGATCAGAGAATATAGGAATCAAGAAAAAGGAAAAGAGTCTAAGATATTTGTAGGAAACCATCAAAAAGACCAAATGTATAGATATAGATAGATACAAGCTTCCAGTTATAGAATAAGTCACAGAAATAAAAGGCACAAGATAAGGAATTCAGACAATGCTATTGTAATAGTATTGCATGGTGATAGTAGCTACACTTATGATGAGCATAGAATAATGTATAGGATTGTGAGTATAAAATAATGTGTACAGTTGTATACCTAAAACTAATATAACATTATGTGTCAACTATAAACAAATAAAAAAAAGGATCTTTTCATGTGTTTGTTAGCCATCTGGATTTCTTTTTTGGGAAAGTGTCTATTCATGTCTTCTATCCATTTCTTCACTGGATTTTTTGCTCAGCATCACTCATCATCAGGAAAATACAACTCAAAACCACAATGAGATACCACCTCATACCTGTTAGAATGGCTAAAATCAAGAACTCAGGAAACAACAGGTGTTGGTGAGGATACTGAGAAAAGGGAACACTTTTGCACTGTTTTGGGGAATACAAACTGGTGCAGCTACTCTGGAAAACAGTATGGAGATTCCTCAAAAAGCTAAAAATAAAACTACACTATGACCCAGCAATTGCACTACTATGTATTTATCCAAAAGATAAAAAATGCTGATGAATGGGCACACGCACCCCAATGTTTATAGCAGTGCTGTCAACAATAGTCAAATTATGAGAATAGCCCAAATGTCCATTGACTGATGAATGAATAAAGAAGATGTGGTATATATATATATATATATATAACTGCATTATCAAATAATGCAGTAAATCTTGCCATTTGCAACAACATAGATGGAACTAGAGTGCATTATGCTAAACAAAATATTTCAGTCAAAGAAAGACAAATATATGATTTCACTCATATGTGGAATTTAAAAAACAAAACAGATGAACATAAGGGAAGGGCAGGAAGAATAAAATAAGATAAAAAGCAGAGAGAGAGGCAAGCTATAAGAGACTCTTAAATACAGAGAACAAACGAAGGGTTGCTGGATGAGAGGTGGGGGATGGGCTAAATGGGTGATGGACATTAAAGAGGTCACTTATTGGGATGAGTGCTGGATATTGTATGTAAGTGATGAATCACTGGGTTCTACTCCTGAAACCAGTACTACACTATATGTTAAGTAAGCTGAATTTTATTTAAAAAAATACTAAAGGAATTTCATAAAGCATTCTATGAACAAAATAAGAGTATTGACAAATAGGTAGAAATTATAATAAGGAAACTAACAAAAATTCTAAAGCTGAAAATTATGACTAAAATTAAGTATTCACTAGAGGAGTTCAGTAGCACATATGAGCAAGCAAAAAACGTATAAAAAATCAGTGAACTTGAAAAAAACATTGAAATGATCAAATCAGAGGATCAGAGAATATAGGAATCAAGAAAAAGGAAAAGAGTCTAAGATACTTGTAGGAAACGATCAAAAAGACCAAAATATACATTGTGGTGGCAGTCACAGAAAATGGAGAGAAGAGGACAGATTATTTGGAGAAACAATGGCTTAAAATTTCCCAAATTTTAGGAAAAATCAAATGTAGAAGTTCAAGATGCTCAACAAATTCAAAGTAGGATAAACCAAAGATAAGTACACAAAGATACATTATAAGCAAAGTGTTTGTAAGCAAAAACAAAGAGACAATCTTGAAAATGTCAACAAAGAAATAACTCATCCCATACAAGGGATTTTATACATATATACCTATATAAACACTACAAAATATATGAAGCAAACACTAATAATCAATCTGTAAAGAAATTAGAGAAATAAACAATTCTACCATAATAGAGTTACACTTCAACACATCAGTTTCAATAGTGGATAAATATCATACAAAAGATAAATAAGGAATTAGAAGACTTGACAACACTATAAACCAATCAAACCTAAAAGGCATATGTGGAACACTCCACCAACAACAGCAGAATACACATTTTTCTAGAGTACATATAGAACATTATTCAGGATAGACAATATGTTAAGGCCACAAGTATTAACTAATTTGAAAATATTAAAATTATGCAAACTATCTTCTCTTATCACAATGAATTGAAGCTTAAAATGTATGACAGATGGAAAACTGTAAAGTTCACAAATTTTTGGAAATTACATTACACACTCTGAAACAAAGAATGAAACAAAAAGTAAATTAAAAGAGAAATTAAAATATACCTTGAGACAAATCAAAATAAAACCACAACACAACCACAAAAACAGTGCTAAAGATAAATTTATAGTTGTAAACACATACATTAGGAATGGAAAATGATCTCCAGGGCCTGGAACTTCAGGAAGTGTTACTGGTGTATGCTGTGTGCACTCTGCTGTTGCATTTTGGCTGCTCTTTTCCACTGGTCAGTCCACTGGAGAGCTCTTCCTTGCTTTCAATGGAGAGTGTTTGGACCCTTAACCTGGTGTTCTTTGATTTGTTTCAAATCAATACCAAACTTTGCACATTAGGGAACTAGGTAAAGAACAGCAACTAAACCCAAAGCTGTCAGAAAGAAGGAAATACTAAAAATTAGAGGGGAGAAAAATAAAACTGAGTATAGAAAACAATATAGAAAATAAGTGAAATCAAGTGTGGTTTATTTGAAAATATCAACAAAATTGAAATTGAGCTAGATTAAGAAAATAAGAAATATCAAATTACTCAAATTAGAAATAAAACTGGGTACATTACTACTGGTATCACAGAAATTAAAGGGATTAAAATAGGATGCTATGGACAAATTAACACCAACAAACTGGCTGACGTAGTGGAAATGAAGAAATTACAAGAAACACACAATATACCAACACTAAATTGTGAAGAAATACAAATCAGAATTGACCTATAACTAGTAAGGAGATTGAATCAGTAATCAGAAACTTCTCAACAACAAATGCCCAAAACCAAATGGCTTCCTTGGTGAATTCTATCAAGCACTTAATGAATTAATATCAGTTCTCCTCAAACTTTTGAACAAATGGGCAAATAATGTATAATTCCACTCATACAGATATCTAGAATATGAAAATTCATAGACACTGAAAACAAATGGAGATTACCATTCTGTAGGCTGCCTTTTAGTTGTATTGATTGTTTCCTTGGCTGTGCAGAACCCTTTCATCTTGATCAAGTTCCAACAGCATGTTTTTGCTTTTGTTTCCCTTGACTCCAGAGATGTGTCTAGTAATATTTGCTAATTACATATCTGATAAAGAGTTAGTATCCAAAATCTATAAAGAACTTACCAAACTCAACACCCAAAAAACAAACAATCCAGTTAAGAAATGGGCAGAAGACATGAATAAACATTTTTCCAATGAGACATCCAGATGGCTAACAGACACATGAAAAGATGCTCAACATCACTCATAATCATGGAAATACAAATCAAAACTATGATGCAATACCATCTCACATTTGGAAGAATGGCTAAAATTAACACAAGAAACAATAGATGTTGGTGAGGATGTGGAGAAAGGGGAATCCTCTTGCACTGTTGGTCTGTTGGTGGGAATGCAAACTGGTGCAGGTACTCTGGAAAACAGTGTGGAGCTTCTTGAAAAAGTTCAAAATAGAACTACCCAATGAGCTAATAATTGCACTACCAGGTATTTACCCAAAAGATACAGAAATACTTATTCTAAGAGATACATGTACATCAATGTTCATAGAAGTATTATCAACAATAGCCAAATTATTGAAAGAGCCCAAATGTACATCAATTGATGAATGGATAAAGGAGTTGTGAGAAAATTTGGCTATTTGCAATAATGACCTTCCCCTTTTTTTAACCTTAATTACCTCATTTTTATAGTTACCAAAGAGATTGTAGTCATTTCCTTCAAATGGCCTTGTTAGGTCTGAAAATCTGATTCTATATTTTCAATTTTCTCTCAATATACTTGTCTGGCTGGATAATATAGAATGGCACAGATAAATTGAATGGATTCTTGGACACCATCTACTGTAATAACAACATCTCATAGATATACTGTAATAACAACATCTCATAAATCTAATCGGAAGCTGAAGAGAGGAAGAGACTGGGGCATGGTCACATAACCTGCCAATGGCAACTCCTGGAAAGAACCTGTTTACTGACCCAATATCCAGTGGTTGCTCATTAGGATATGCTATCATTTCTACCATGTGCTTTTCCTGAGCATTTTTGTGTCTTAAATTGACTAGCAGTTCCTCAGGCTTAGATCTTCTGTTGTTTTCCCGGTTTTAGTGTGTGCCTCTTCCACACACTCAACATTTAATATGAACTACTTATTCAGCAATGAGTTCCTGTCGGGTATGAGGCTGACAACTATGAAAAGCCCCATAAACAATTTTTTCAATAATAATTCAACCCTGACTTCAGAACATCTTCCATCCTCATAGCCTTTATTGAATGGGTGACGTAAGAGGCCTACTATTGTGGATTAGTATTAGTGCTATAAACAAGGCAAGATAAAACTTTTCTGATCAGAATTGTTCCCGTGATTGTTACACACATACAATGTATGAAGTACTCTTACATATGCTCTCTTTATCCCAAATCCTACAAATTAAAACTAACAGATAAATAATAATAGCAGGATGGCATAAAATGTATTTCTCCCAAAAAGTACTTATAAGTGCCTGTTATGAGCAAAACATTCTACCAGGCAGTATGAGCTAACAAAGAGAAAAATCACACAGTTCTTGGTCTCAAAAGATCTCAGGGTCTATTTATGTTTCTCTTTCTTTCTCTTTCAATCCCCACTCCCATTCTCTGTCTTTTCACGTGCAATTTCCTTTGCCCAGTTGGCACCATACATGTCACCTGGCTAACACATTTTTTTTCCAGAAAGCCTCCTTTAACCTTGAAGTCTGAACTCATCTGTTCTTTTCCAGGAGCCTCTTCTTTCCTTATAAAAGCACTGATCACACTTCATTGCAATTATCTATGTATTTCTTTGTCTTTTCCACTGGATACATTGTTCCATTAGGGCAAGAATAATGTTTTTATCATGGTATTTTAATCTCTTGCAGAATCCTTGACATAGAATAAGTTTAATTTTAGGAAACAAAAGCCACATTTTATTTTAAAATTAAATAAATCCATCACACAGCTAGGCATACTTCAAAGGAGATTGGAAAAGGACCTTTCCCCACGAAGACGTGGGGGTGGGGGGGTAATAGAGATGGGCTCTGCCTGGTGAAACTAACATATATATCAGGAACAAAACTTGTACTGACAGAATTTTCAGTGACAGAAATATTTTTGTGAGTTTCCCACTTCACTCTTATCTCCACAGAAATATTGCCATCATTCAAGGCTAATTTAAAACATCACCACATTCATGAATGATGTCCTAGGGAACCTTGGTAGACAAATGATTCAAGCTCTAAAACCATACAGACACGTACTTAAATGTTACTTAGTTTTTTATTTTTAAGTTCATTTTGAGAGGGAGAGAGAGTGAGCAAGGGAGGGGCAGAGAGAGAAATCCCAAGCAGACGCCACACTGTCAGCATAGAGCCCAATATAGGGCTCAAACCCACAAACCATGAGATCGTAACCTGCGTCAAAATCAAGAGTCAGACGCCAAACTGAATGAGACGCCCAGGCAATGGCTACTTCTTGATACCTGTGTTATTACAGTTAAATCCCTTAACTTCTCTGTGCTCTCTTCCTTATCAAACAAGGGTAATAATATCTACAAATAGGTTTGTTAACAAAACTCAATAAATTCGTGCATAGAAATAATTAGGCACAATCTAGATGCCTCCAAACAATTATCACTCCTCAAAAATTATTTTGAATTCCCCAGCCTATTAAAGTTCTCTCTTCTTCAAGACAAAGGAGCAAAAACTTATTTGGAGAAATACTAACTGAAAAGTTTCCTAACCTAGGGAAGGAAATAGACATCCATATTCAAAAATCACAGAGAATTCCAAATACAACAAACCTAAGTAGTACCACACCATGACACATAATATCTAAAATGTTAAGGGTTAAAGACAAAGAAAAATCTAAAATCAGCAAGACAGAAGCAAAAAGGTACTGAAAAGAGACACCTTATAAGGCTACCAGCTGTTTTTTAGAAGAAATACATTAGCCCAGAATGGAGTGGCATTATATAATCAGAGTGCTAAAAGGAAAACAAAACAAAACAAAACAAAACTGTAACCAAGAATACTCTATATGGCAAAGTTATTCGGATTTGAAAAACAGATTAAAAGTTTCCCACACAGAGGATTTTATTACCACTAAACCAGACTTCCAAGAAATTTTAAAGATAATTCTCTAAGCGGAAAAGAAATGACCATACCAGATATAAGAGACTTATTAATAAAAATATGTAAAATATGGGCGCCTATGTGTCTCATTCAGTTAAGCGTCCGACTTCAGCTCATGTCATTATCTCACGGCTCATGAGTTTGAGCCCCGTGTCGGGCTCTGTGCTGACAGCTGAGAGCCCGGAGCTTGTTTCAGATTCTGTCTCCCTCTCCCTGTCCCTCCCCTGCTCACAGTCTGTCTCCCTCTCTCAAAAATAAGTAAACATTTTAAAAGATGAAAAATAT